>NC_077234.1:227908656-228208656 GCF_027887165.1 Monodelphis domestica | reverse complement strand
ATCTAGATCTTGGAAGAGAAATTAGACCTGGTTCTATACATCTAGAACTATCTGTATGAAGACATTAGTTAAACCCAGAGGAACTGATACCAGTCACCAACTAGTAAAGTACAAAGATCAAAGCCCTTCCAAAAGCTTTTGCATGAACATTTCTTTTTTCAAACCGATCATATGAAATTTTCCCAAGTAATATCATTACTATATCTCAATTATTCCTACTAACAAATAATGTACCAAATAAAAATTGGTATAATGCACATCAATAAAGAAGATGAGCAGCTGGGTAGCACAGTGGATAAGAGTAACAGACCTGGAATCAAGGAAGACCTGGGTTCAAATGTATCCTCAGATAATTCCTAGCTGTGTGACACTTGGGCAAGTCACTTAACCCCAATTGCCTAGCTCTTATTACTCTTCTACATTAGAATCAACATTCAGAATCAACTCTAAGACAGAAAATAAGGGATTTTTAAAAACCCACAAAGAGAATGATTATGTGGTCAGCTCATTGCATCCTAGTCTAATGTTACAAATGAGGAAACTGAATTTCAGAGACCATCACAGAGATACTAAATAGAAGATCTAGAATTTGTAAGACAGGACATTATTTATAATGTTTAAAAACATCATTTCAATGTTTAGAAGATTCTATTTCCATTTGCTCCTAACATATATCTATATAATATATAATGGAAATAATATCTGTAATAACAGAAAATATAGTTCTAAAAACTTCATGTCCTTTATGAATATAAAGAATAACCAGGCAAAAATTCAAAGGCCTAATATTCGTTCCATGTATCTATTTCTCATATATTCATTGATAAGCCAGATGTGTGGAAACAAACCAGTATTCCCTGGTACTGGGATAGCTAAGGTTGGTGGATCATATGCACTTGGGAGTTCTAAGAAGTAATGTGCTAGGTCCCTGGAGGGAGAAAGTTCCCAGGCTGTCTAAAGAGGGATGAACCAGCTCAAATCATGAAAGGAGCAGGGTTCCCATGCTGATAAGCAGAGGGATTAGGCCATGCCTACATTCACAAATTGAGGACCATATAAAGAGTCAATCTTTAAAAATAAATTAAAATGAAAAAATAAATATAATTTTTCATATAAGAAAGATGGTATTATTTGGAATGAAAATAATTTCTGAATTAGCACTATTAAAACATCCACAGGGAAAGTTTGTTCCACACACAGGAGATACCTGACAAAGGTCATATTTTTATTTTCTAAGAACTCTCACTTCCAACTCCCAATCAGCCAGTTTTAAAGTGGTACCTTAAATCACCCTTGCTTCATGCACACTATTTTGTAGTCTCTGTTAAATTTAGATTGCCTGCAAGACTTTTCAATCTATTACTGCAAGACAGAGACAAATGACCACTTTTTAAAAACTGGAATTATTTGTCTTACTTTATTTAAAGTGCTAAAAATATACAATTACCTTTTTTAATAGTGCTGTCAACTATGCTGTCGACCAAATCTAAGGCAACATTGACTACACACACAAATCAGTCACCTACCCAAACCCCCTGCAGGAAAGGTGCCCAAGAATTGTTTTCTATAAAGCAATAAAGATAAAAACAGAGTTTCATAGATTCGATGTTAAATTCCCTAATTTATCATCATCTTATTTCAAAGTTTAAGATGAAAATATTAAGTCATCATATTTACAGTAAACATAGTAATTGAAACTCTTCCAGTGAGTTGCTATCATATGCAGTATGATGAAACCTGTTTTATAATCCCCCCCAAAATGACTTAAATCATTTGAGATTAACAGAAACTAGGCTGTCAAAGCACTATTTTATAATTCTTTTGCAATTTTATGCTTAACTACCCCAATGGTCCTTTTAAAAACAGAGACTTTAATTTTTTATGTTTGTCATAAAACCCTTTTGGCAGTCCAGAAAGGCTTATGGATTCTTTTTCAGAATAATGTTTTTAAATTAATAAAATATAAAGATTACAAAGCAAACCAATTATAATGAAATAGTTTCCAAAAATATTTTAGATTTACCAGCCCTCCCTCCTTGAAATATGTTTACAGATGTTAAAAATTAAAAGAAAATTACATACAAAACTTAAAAGTAAGATCTACATGAACATTAAAATAACACACATTAAACTCCAAAACATTTCTTCTCTCTCACCTCACAAAGCTGAGATGAGGAATCTGATTCCTCTTCTCAGATGAACCTAAGTCAGAAGTGAATTGCAACATCAGAGAAGCCAATATTGTATATACTGGTATCATGAAAGCAAGACAAAAAGTAAGGTTTCAAATCATCTGTCCTCTTCATTAACTGTTCATGAATCAGCAAAGTGGACAAAAATGTTTCAATTTATCATTTCTATTATCAAAAATAATGTCTTAACTTATCATTTCTAGATTAATTTGGAAGCTTTAACATTTCAAACATGGGGTTAAAATGACTAAATTAGTACAAAATTTAAGAATTCTTGAATATTCCAAACACTGTTATGTTAAGTCAACCTCAATTTTCAGAAATTCTACTACTTGTAATAACATGTAAGCTAAGTTAATCATAGTTTTAAGCAGATTACTAAGAATACCAGAAACTCTCATAATGAAATCATAATCTAGCCACATTGCTAGGAAGTTTTGTAATAGTCTAGGTAACAATAGTCTCTACTAGGGCAGTGAGAATAAAGGTGAGGAAGTGAAAATAAGAGATATTGCAAAAGTAAAATCCACAAACCTTTGTAACCAGATTGGGTATAAGAGATGAGAGGAAATAAGAACACCAGAGATTAAGACATGATAGTCTGGGTTAATGACAGAATCACTAATAAGACATCTGTGAGTCTGAAGAAAGAATAAATTTGTGGAAAAATTATAATCTCCATTTTGACATTTTGAGTTTGGGGTGCAACTTGGACTTCCAGGTGGAGGTGTCCTATTGGTAGCTAGGGTTATAGCTATCATAACTAAAGAAATACATGGTATGGGGTAAGGGTTCATTCATTGGATCACAAATTTGGAACCAGTAGAACCAAAGATCTTCTAGTCAAAATTTTCTCATGTTATAGCAACATTTTCCATGTCTCACTTTCTTCAAGAGTCTTGCCTGTGGTCACACAGGTAAGAGGTAGGATGGTGGGAATTTGAACCCAGATTCCTTTAACTCCAACTCTAGTATCCCTTCTATAATATATCACATGCTATATAGTATAAAGACTTAGGTTTTAAAGCCAAAAAGTCTGGTCATTATCTAGTATCTATGTGTAAACCTGGACAAATCAATTGACTTCTATGGTTTCCTTATCTGTAAAATGGGGTAGAATGAATATACTAGACCATTAAGGTCCCTTAAATCTCTTCAGTTCTATAATTATATTTAGTCATATAGTTAAAGTTGCAGATGTGAATATAGTTTCCAAGAACAGAAGAGGGAGAATGACAGAAAAGAAGAGAGAACCAATAACAGAACTCCAGAAGCAAACACCTTAAAGGGTCATCCCAGTTCTTAGTAGCACTTATGAAACTCAGAGGGGCTTTCACAAAAGAATAACATGTCAGTGATACATAAATAAAGCAAGAGGGCTTTATTGCAAGCACATTTTACTCAAACTAGGGGAAGGATCAAGGTCTGAAACAAGCACAAGTATGCGGGGATGGGGTAGGATGAGGTAGTCCTTTGGAAAGTTCATCTCTTTGGAATATTCACAGCCAACTGCACCAAACTCTTCATTGCTTGGCAAAGGAGAGGATCCCAAGATCACAGTACCTTATAATAGACAGATCATGGATTACAATAACTTCATACCAGGGCAGTTCACTGAGGGAGCCAAAGATGATGGAACTTAAGAGTGGGTTCCGCTCAGGTATACAGGGTTGATTTCTCATTCCTGGTATCAGAAGCAAGGAGGCACTAGATATTAGCTAATTCAATAGACTACAGTGAAACCAAATTGAAAATATACACATAGCTTATAGAAATTTCCAGAAAAAAGAAAGTAGGGAATGTGTTAGTATACACAAGCAAGATAGTACAAGTAAGCTTTCCATCTGAGATTTTCTCCTGTATATATGTTGCATGTACACAGTTTATGTGTCATCTCCTCCATTAAGATGGGAGAGAGTATATGAACTGAGGGAGAGAGCATGGCTTTTTCCTGGCTTTGAATCCCTTGCTCTTAGCACATACCTGAACCATGGTAAGTGATTAATACAGAAAATGCTTACTAATTAACTGATTAAGTATTATGGACTAGTTCAGGGGACAAAGATCCAATAGGTGAGATGAAGAAGCAGTTAGAGAAGTAGGAAGAGAACAGAAGAGAGAATACTTATCTCTGAAACCAAGGGACAGTATCTAAAGAGGTCAAGTTGAGGCAAGTCACTTTACCTGATCAGAGATCAGGATGAGGAGTCCTGAAAATAGCAACTCGCTTTGGCACTCAGGAAGTCACAGATCACAGGAAGGCTTTAGGAGCTAAATTTTCTATTCCAGTACAATGGAAGGGGTAGTTAGGTGGCTTAGTGGAGAGAACACTGGGTTTGGAACCAGGATGGCTCATCGTTTTGAGTTCAAATCTGGCCTCAGATACTTACTAAGCATGTGACCATGGGCAAGTCACTTAACCCTGTTAGACTCAGTTTGTAAAATGAGCAAGGGAAGGAAATGACTAAACCTCTTTAATATCGTTACCATGAAAACCCACAAAGAGTCCAATACAACTAAATAGCCACAACCAACTAAGAATATGGGAGAAGTCAGATTTAAAGAGCCAGAACAGAGAGTAGGTAAGATTAAGTGGAGAGTTCTTGTATTCTTCAGCCAAAGTAGAATGATCTAGTATTAAGTGTTTTTTTCTTCTTGGAACCAAAAATAAAATAGTGGGTAAATGGCCAAATTAAGGCAGAGAAAGACTTCAAATAACAATAGTAGTTGAAATTTGCAAGCACTTTAAAGTTTATACAAAGCACTTTATACAGATTTTATCAGTTAAATCAACATGCATTTATTAAATTCCTATTAGGTGCTCATCTGTAGTTACAAGAAATGGGATAAAGTGACAGTCCCTATCCACAAAGAGGTTACATAACACTCTCCCAAACACCACATTGTTCCTCGTACAATCTCATTACAAAAAGAAATTCTGCTGCCAGTCCAAGCTGGCTATAGGAAATTTCCCCCCAAAAATAATCTCCTTGCTAGAATTCACATTTCTCAATCCTTATTAGCTGCAAAGTACAGAACTCCCCTATAATGAACTAGAAAAAGAGGGAGGGAGGGAAGAGTGTTCAGAGCCCAAGGGAAAAATGTCCTTGAAGGGTCATTCCTTTCTTTCTCTAGGATTTTCTTGTATTATGGTGACATGGCATTTTAGATGCATATTTCTAGAGCACCTGTACAATTAAGGAATGTTCTGAGATGAAGGTCAACTGATAACAGAACAAAATACTAATGGAAGAACTCGGGTACAGACCCAAACTACAGAAAATATTTGCTGCATGAAATTTATGACTTGTGACAGATTTATCATAATTGAATCAACAAAGTACTGGTACCAGCAGAAATATTTTTATTGTAAAGAATAAACGATATTACTATTTGCTATGATGGGATTTAACCTCTATTCACAAATGGTGAAATGGCTTTGAAACTAAGAAGACCTGGTTTCAAGTCTTGCCTCTGACATGCTGCTGCTGCTGCTGCTGCTACTACTACACCACCACAACTACCTCAACAACTTGTAACAATATAATAGCTAACATTTATATAGCCAGGCACTGAGTTAAACAATTTTAAAAATATGATTGTATTTGATTTTCACAACAACCCTGGAAAATTGATACTATTTAGTTGGTACTATTATTCTCCTCACTTTACAAATGAGGAAACTGAGACAAACAGAGGTTAAGTGATTTGCCAAGGATATAGCAGTATATGTCTGAGACAAGATTTAAACTTTGGTCTTCCTGACTTCAGGTAGTATTCTATCCACTGCCCACCTGGCTGCCTCTCCTAGCTTCACTCTGGGCAAGTTACTTAACTCCTCAATGCTCTAGGTAGCTGAGATTATAAAAATGAAGAAAAGATCCCTAACTCTACCAATGATCATCTATTGTGATATCATTGGTCTTCTTCAAAAATGAGGGGCAAATAATAATGTCAAATCTGCAACTAAAAACAAAGTCACTTTCCTTAACATAAAATATAAGATACACACTGGTGTTTATAATAACATTAAGAAGCTAATAAAAGTTGGAAATGGATTAAAATCCTCATAAGGAAGTCTCAAAACAGTCATGCAAATCTAATATACCCAATAATGCCACATAGAATTACAATCCTCTTACATGTGAACTAGCAGATAGGAATCTGGGAAATAGAAGTCCTAACAAAAACAATTCTTAATCTGAGATAATAGAGACCATAGCTAAATATTTGATGTATTCGTGTGTAACAATTAAAAAGAGAAAAAATAGAACTAGCTAAATAATCTAATTAATTTCAATGCCAGGTAATGTAAGACATTATAGCAAGAAGCAGGGTAGGAATCAATCAACTGGTATAGTTCAAGAATTATTCTTTTCCCTACTACCCCCTCACATCCACAATGAAATGATCTTGCAGTAGTCACTTAACCTCCAGGCCTAAGGTAACTCTCTAAATGCATTCCATAACCCATAATCCCCTCAAAAATTTCCCTGTATATATTACATCAATATATTCTGCTTTCCCAGGAAGAATATAAGTGTTTAAGGGCAGAGACTTTTCATTTTTGTCTTTGTATCCCTGGTTGTGCCAGAGACAGTGCAGTCACTTAAATATTTGTTAACAGAGGGATTGATTGAATATTTGATGACCTGGAATTTCTAAAAACTCAGGGGACCACCCTACCCTCAAAAAGTCAATTAAAAACCTCAAAAAATAGATGCAAGCCACCCAAAGGATAACTCATAAAATGTAAGCAAACTTTTTATGGCAATGCTTTCCAAGAGGTTATGAGGATTATTCCAAATAAATGGAACATGAACAATGTGTTCTGTTACCTGTTTGCCAAAATTATGCAAGAAAATGTTGGTGTAAGAATTAAAAAAGAGGCATATATTAGCATAATTTTGTTGAAGAATAATTACATTGCTAGAAATCATATTCTCAGATTCGAGGAGCAGGAAAGGAACAGAGTAGACTTCTAATTTCACTAAGGGATGTAGTAAATGGAAAATGTACCCTCAATTTTGTAGACCACCAGGAGGTAGAGAAAACTCAAGATAATTTCCTAACCTTTACTCATAGATGTAAAAACATAGTTTGTGATGTAAATGAACACCACCACCAAGTTCAACAAAAAGAACCAATAATTAATGCCTTCTACATTGTTCAAATAGTTATCACAGCACCTACTGATTCTATTTGCTGTGAAATTAAATTATAAGAAAAGTATTGTCCTTCTCATTTTTCCTTTCTCCACTTTGAGGAAAAAGACAATTGATTACAAACCTACAAATGCTATTAGCTATCCAACTGAGCCTCTGCAACATCAGTCCTAACTGGAGCAGAATGCATTTCAGAAAAATTCACCTGCACCTTTTATGTCTTGATGGTGATTTTCATTTCTTCTCTTACTTCTACCCATCCAAGAAAGATTTAAAATAACTAGAGAGAATATCAAAAGAAGAGACAATCTCCAGGTAAGAGAAAGTGGGCCAGAAAGGAGGAGACTGGGGCTAAGATCTCAGTGCAGACAATAATTAGTTCTTTAACTATAAGGAGAATCACTATCACTGGAGGATTCAGCTTAAAATGAGAAGGCTATACTAGCTAAGATTGGACCATGAGCCCTTTGGCACTCCAGTGAAGTTTATGGACTCTTTCTTCAAAATGTTTTAAAGTGAATAAACATATAGGATTACAAAAGGAAATCAAAGGTTAGTGAAAGTAAAGATGTTATTATTTCTTCCCATTCAAATTCACAACTTCTCTGAAATCTTTCCATGCAACCAAAGGACCACTGACTGTAGGTAATGAACCTCTGAATTAGATGATCTCTTAAGATTCCTATATTCTAGGGGGCTGCTGGGTGGCTCAGTGGATTGGGAGTCAGACCTAGAAGCGGGAGGTCCTGGGTTCCAATATGGCCTCAGACACTTCCCAGCTGTGTGACCCTGAGCAAGTCACTTGACCCCCATTGCCTAGCCCTTACCACTCTTCTGCCTTGGAACCAATACACAGTATTGATTCCAAGATGGAAGGTAAGGATTTAAAAAAATTCCTATATTCTATAGTTCAATGGATTCTTACTGTACCCAAAGCCTGTTCCAGCAACTGGACCAACCTGGCCGAGACTGAGCCTAAATTTCCAGTTTCTTCAAAAGGATCAAAACCTGAAAAGCATTTACATGCTTTAAGAGCAAGCAAGGTCTTGCAAAAGGGTACTAATAAGAAATGATTCATCTTCACATGTTTAAAAATCGGCAGTTTTCCTTATGTAGAGTCAATACTCACAGGAGGCAAATTGGAAATTCCATCCAGCTATTCCCCATCACTACACTCTGAGCAGTGACATAAGAGAGAGCTACAAGACATTAATTAGCAAAGAGATTCAATAATACTCTACCACTTCCAGAATCATGATTTCTCTTTGGTCTCAGACTGCCATCAGACCCCCATCACTTTCTGGTGATCACTATCTCTTGAGTAAATAGGGGGACTTCCAGCTGAGACTGATGCTAAGGTAGGAAAAGGGTAAATAGTGGGAAAAGGAGTGAGAAGGCCCTTTCCCCTACACATCAAGGCAAATACCAGATTTTACATTTTTATGTGTCTCAATATACCCAGGGCTGGGACCCTGTTTGGATAAAGTTCCTGCATTTGGCCCCAGGCATGGCAAGATGCCTGCATTTTACCACCTGAACTGAACATTCTCGGTATTGGATTTTAGACTTGTTTTCAAGTTCTGAATTATATGGAGAAAAAAAAAATACTCTGCCCTATATTAAAACTGACCAAGAATTAAAGCAGGAATTAACCAAATAAATGTTGATATTATATATAAAATATATATTTGTATTTTTAGAGCATATAAATTATATATAATGTGCATACTTACAGGTGTTTTCTATAAATATAAATTAAACCAAATCAGGAATTAATTCATTAATTTAGTAAAATAAAAAATCACAAGCTTATAAAAAAATATAGTGCCCACATGATTTAGTGATTATAAAAGCATACTATATACCAGGTAGATTTGTTTCAGTTGTGTACAAACATGGTAAGCTGAGAGGGAATCTGGAGAGCATCTCTTCTTTATCACACTGCTCTGTTCAATACAAACAAATCTGATTTAAGAAGAATTAATTGAATTACCTGAGGCCTAACTGAAGTCAAATGTTACTATTTATTCGTCATCCTAAAGTTAAGGAGGAAAATCAGGAGGCTTTCTTTTTTTTTTTTTATCATACAGTCGAACAATCTAATTCCTCAGTTTCTTCACCTGAGAAATGGGGATGATATTACCTGTTCCACTTTATAGAAACATTTTCAGAGAACCATTTTGTAAACTTTCAAATAGTATGACAATTCATCTTCATAAAGTACTTTAAAGTTCATAATCATGTGTCTCACAATAAACCCATGAAATGAGGGACAGAAATATTATCATCTTTAGGTTAGAGAAGAGCCTCAGAGCCTTTAAGTAACTTGCTCAAAGTCACACCAGGGATGGGGCTAGAAATAAAGCCTAAATCCAATTCCATATCTCCATAGCCATTAAACTTTCCACTATACCACTCTCCAGAATAGCTTAATCAATTGATCAATCAATAAACATTTGCTCAATCAATAAACATTAAAAGTGCACTTTTAACTAAAAGTGCACCCAGGCACTTTGCTAATGTGGATATAAATGTGGATATAAAAAGAGTCAAAAAACATTGCCTGCCCTCAAAGAGCTTACTATAGTAAATTTATATATGTATGTATATGTGTATGTATATATATATGTGTATGTATGTATGTATCTGTATATTGCTATGGAACAAGAGGTTCACTATATAAATGTGAAACACTGTTATTACACTACATAAAAGTCAATAAAGGAAAGCGGTTTTCTTCAGTCTAAAGACAGAGGGGTCTTGAGAATAAAATAGGAGAGGTTAGGAACTGGAAGATTCACATTTCTCTTTCTAGTTCTATAATTATATTTTGTGACTGGGCAAAATCACTTCACCTCAATTAAATATGTCATGTTAGACTCCTTGTGACCCTGTTTGGGGTTTTCCTGATAAAGATCCTGGAGAAGTTTGTCTTTTACTTCTCCAGCCCTTTTTACAGATGAGCAAACTGAGGCAAAAAAATGACTTGTCATACAGCCAGTAAGGGTCTGAGGCTAGATATGAATTATGAATCTTCCTGCCTGGATGGCCAGCATTACTGATGATTGACTTTGACAAGGGAAATCTACTTCATCTTAATTAAATATGTAAGACCAAACATACAAAACTAGAAACCACATCAATTTCTTCAAGTATTTGAGTTGAGTCCAACTATTAATTTACTTTTTTCAAATTCTAAACTGATTGCCAAATAAAATGAGCATTTCTATATACCAAATAAAACCAAACAAGTACACTGTACAGGAAATTGCTAATCTCTCTTATGTACAGCTAGCTTTTCCTATTAAATATAAAATATATAACTATCAAAGCTGTCCTGCTTGTCTCTGTTTCCCTCTGAATTTCCTTTTTTCTATTCTGGGCCATAAAAACATACTTCAATTAACCCTCTTTTCTTGGCAACCCTATAACTAACTCTGTTTGGCTTCTTAGACCTTATTCCCCTCCATATATACTACAATCCAGTGCCACTGTCTTCCTTGCTATTCCTTGAATAAGACATTCCACCTTCCCCATTCCAGGCATTTTCACTTAGCACAGCACCTGACACATATTACAGTAATAATAGTTCCACCAGAAGCTTCATCTGGGCATAATCATTGACCATCCCGAACATCTGAAATATTCTCCCTACTTTTGTCTGTGTCCTAGTTTCCTGCAAGTTCCAGCTAAGACTCTAACTTTTAAAAGAAGTCTTTCCTGAAACTCCTTAATGTTAGTGCCTTCCCTCTGTTGACTATCTCCAATTTATCCTAGATGTATCTTCTTTGTCCACAGTTGTTTGCATGTGGTCTCTTCCATTAGACCATGAACTCCTTAAGGACATGGACCGTTTGACCTTTCTTCATACTTCCCAGAGCTTACAATTCCTGGCACACAGCAGGTGCTTAATAAATGCTTATTGATTTGAGTATCATTCAGAGGACAATAGAAAGATATATGGTAGGCATGAGATTTGCAAGGATCTGCAAAGAAGAGCCATACTAAAATATGTCAACAAGTACATGTGTGATAGAAGAAGGGCTGGAGTTTATGAGCTTCAGCCTTACCAAATCAGGGGAAAGTGAAGAAAAGCTCCCAAAATATTGCGGATGTTCCTTCTTGATGAATGAACTTGTAGGAGGACATGGATAGCAGTCTGCCTCAGTGAAAGGAATAGATGACTTCATAGATATTTTTGAATACTAGAAGAGTTAGCAGGTCCTGCCTACATTTGACACTACATAGCTATTGCTGTAGCAAATCCAAAGCTGTGTCTTTATCATAGGGCTAGACTAAAAACAGAAAGAGAAGGAAATAAGTAACCCAATTTTCTAAAGGAATATTAATGACCACAGCCACCACTTAAAATAATAGCTTAAAAAGATCTCCTTAACCTCAAATTACTTTACTTAAGTGAGGAAAATAGAAAGAGACAGCCACCATTTGTTTTGGAGGAGGAAAAGGCATTCCTCAATACCACAGGACTGGCTAGTGATTCTAAGCTGAGTTGAGCAAGATCTTTAAAAGCCTTAAAAGTAGGTTATAAGTGAAATATTCAGAAAGAACAGAAAAAGCAACAACTATTTACTTAGACAATATAATTTTTCAAAATTACGCTAGCATTTTTCTTGAATGTAGGATATGTGTCTTCTTATACAGCATGACAAATATGGAAGCATGTACTGCATGACAGCACATGTATAATATATATTTGCTTTCCACCTTGGGAAGAAAAGAAGAAAGGAAATTTGGGATAAAATTCATATTGCAAAACGTCAGAAAACATCAAAAAATGTTAAAATTGTTTTTGTATGCAATTTTGGAAAAAAGCAAAAAATATCAATTAAATACATTTGTTAAAATCTATATTGGCATATCTATTTCATTAAGTTTTTAAGAGGGAAAAGTTTAAGGGCTATAAAATAAAAATTTGGAAATGAATATCCTAGATGGGGAACTGGGTGGTTCTGTGGATAGAGAAAGTGCTGGACCTGGGGTGACAAAGACCAGAGTTCAAATCCAACTCTAGTCATTTCCTTAACTGTGTGACCCTGGGCAAAAAACTTTTCAACTTCAAGTTTCTCATGTGTAAATAAAAATGAAAATAAGCAGCTATCTTTCAGAGTTATAGTGAGTACAAAATGATAACTTCTTTAAAAAGCTGTGAAAATTTTAAAATGCTATTATAAATGCTAGAATTCTTTTAAACATTATATAACCAAAGAACACTCTTCTCAATATTAAATATTTCGGGGGAGGGGGGGATTTAGCCTCTTTTCCAAAGCTCCCAAAGGTTAAGAATAGTTCATTGCACCTAGGGGAAATCCTTCTTCTTGTAATCCCATTATATTATAAAACTAGACATTTCATTTAAACAAGTGAAACTGTTTTACTCCTTTCACTCAAGTGAAACCATTAAACCCTCCCAAATCCAGTGAATATTGAGACAATTATGACCCAGTGAGTTGGCTCACGTTCTATCTCAGGATATTTCAAGGGAATGTTTGGCTTGGACCATCTTTACCTAAGCACACCAGGCTTCTGTACTGTAATTGCAAGTCCTAATAGGGTGAAACATCTACATTCACTGGCCTGACCCAACTAAACCCCTGCAACAGTTCAAAAGGGTAGAATTCTTCTGTGAAAGAATCATAGAAGCACAGCAGGGCTATTGATGTTCTTACTTGCATTCCAATACCCAGAATGCTTTTCCAGCTTACCACAATTGTTCTATGGATTCAGTGGTTCTGAATTCTGGGAAAACTTCTAAAAGGGTTTTCATGCAATTACACTTACACGAGCTAACTCTTTCCTGCTTAAAAAAAAAAAATCCACAGTGCAAAATTTCCCTAATTGCAAGTTTCAAAGTCTTACATTTGTTTATTTCATTGAAAATAATTTCATATAATCATTAAAATATTAGTTTACAATTTAAAAAATAATTATAAATGCTAAACAAAAAATACAGAACACATTAACCCTCTTCACTAAACACCTAACCTATTTTCAAAGTAGAATCTAATACATGATTGTTATAATAAAGAAATGAATAGTTAATTGGCACGGAAAAACTATTTGCTATAATAGTTGACATAGTTGCTATAATAGTTGCTATAATAGTTGACAAAGTATCCTAAGCTGGTCAAAGTTATCATAAGCTGTAAACATTCCAAAACACTTACATATGTAGTCATTCTTTTATGAATGACAAGCACAACGCAAAGTGTAACTATAAAGTGAAAAAAAAATGTATGATCTTAAGTCTAGAGCTAGTAAGATATCTAATATAGTGTCCTAATTTCATCAGAAAACTGAGGCCCAGATATTAAATGGAAGAACTAAAATCTGAAGTCAAGTTCTGTGACTCAGAGTTCAGTGCTTTTTCCACTGTGGCAGGTGAAAGATGAAATGAGTGAGGAAATAAAAATCTGAGCTTTTAAGCATACCAATTTAGTAAGCAATGCATGTCAATTGCCTAATAAATCAGGACCAGGATCCTTCTTAGCTTAGATTTTTTCACCTAGGACATAGGACAGAAAGACTTTTATACATAAAAAGCAATCAATAAAAATAAATTAATTTTTAAAAAGTAATTAACCAAAATACAATATTAGATAAATCTGATTTTCTAATGGGCCTTTCCAATTTGGAAGTGAGTGAACAGGTTCAGTTCCCTGAAATCAGAAAAAGAGGTGTCTCAACAATGAAAGGAACATAAAAAATAACTGATAAGTACAGCGCTAGTTTTCAGATAAAGATATATGGGCTGCTTGAAATATATCTTGTTAGAAGATTCCTTGCATCAATCTTTGGATCTAATCTGATTTCTGGTTAGCATAACCTAGGTCCATGGTTAAGGATCTCAAGCATCAGGGAGAGGTGGTCTAGTTTCCCAGCTACACAGAGTGATAGAGTTTAAGCAATACAAGTTTTCTCCAATTATCAACAATTGAATAAAGTTTTCTCACAAGACAGAAATTGAATTAGACTCACAATAAATAGAATCTAAGTTAGCTCCAGAATTGAGTCACAAGATGAGGAGTTAGTATGGTTTCCTCAGTTCCCTAATTCCTTTCAATTCCCTTCACCACTGAACCACAATGCCTCAATTTATTCCAAAAACAAAACAAAACAAAACACAAAAAAGAGGTTTTGATGCTTGGTATGTCCTTAACAGGTCTCTTAATGAAAATGAAAATGAGAATGCTACCCTAAAGAAAATAATGAAAAGTTAAATGATATGGAATTTTCTATTTTCATATATTGTATTTGACATAGTATAACAGAAAGAACTCTGGAAGACTTGATTCTAGTCCTAGCTCTGCATACGAATAGAAATGATGATCCTGGAAAAGTTATTTAAACTCTCCAAGCCTGTTTCCTCAGCTTTAAAATAAAAATCATAGACTAAGTGATCTCTCTATAGAATCCCTTCTAGATCAAATCTTTTTATGACTTATTTGAAACTGATTTTAACTTAATTTGGAAGAGAGCTCTATCAGAATATTAATCTTTCTTAAAATTCCTATTCCAAAGACAAAAAATATATTGACTAATAAATGCATCCTTTAGCTGCAACTTAATAACAACTGGGTATATTAATATTGCTGGAAAACAATTTAAAAAGGAGTTTGGTGGAGCTTGACCAGATGTCAGAAGTATCTCTTTGACTAAGGCAGAAGTAGAAAGTAAACAATTTACTTTCTCTTTAGAAGAAAATCCTTAAGAGCAACAAATGCATCTCTTCTATGGTTGTGGTTTCCCATAGCTCCTAGTAAAATTTCATACACACAGCAGGTACTTCCATAAGTGTTTGTTAATGATGTAAATAATCAACTCTTCCAATTATCTAGTTATTTCCTGACCCTCTGAAGTAGTGAATTAGGAAATTTAATCTCCTCAAGTAATGTTGGTAGCATTTTTTTTAATCTTGTATTTCCTTTCAGAGGAAAGAAACTGCTGGGGAAAGAAGCAGCTAACTTGGAGGACACCTGATTTCTAGGGGTAAAATAAGGTTTTTGAAGTATATTCTTTAACAAGACTGCATTAATTTACACATTCCTTCCACCAACAAATATTATAACCCCTCTACATTTTCGTAGCCTTTTTTGAATTGGTGAGGACAAAAATATTTTCACCATCAGATTGAATTGATAAGGACTAAAATATTTTCAACATCAGATGCCCAAACTTCTGCTGATGAGTCACTAAATTTTAGACTGGTACTAGGAAGACACTGGGTCCATATCTGTAAGACTTCACAACCTGATAAGACTAGCAGAAATTACAATAGATTATGAGAACAGAATCACCCTCCTTGCCATCCTTGAAGAGATTTGGTGGAAGAGTTTGACTCACAATAATTTTTAAGACAAATTGCTCCAAAAGAAGTTAGAAGACATTGATAATCTATGAAGTTTCTTATGACACATTGAACAACTTCACACAATATATTAGTGTCTCCTTTAACAGTTCTACTGGGTCACTGATAAACCAAAAGACAAGCAAAGGATGTAGTTTTTCAAGACCCACAAGAAGAATGTTCCCACAGAACAAAAAAGGGAATCTAAGTAATCTTATAATAATTCTCCAAAGCAGAATCAAGTGTGTTCCTGGAATGGCAAGGACCTCTCCAGCAAACACAATAGCAATTTCATTGTTGCACAAGGAGTAGCAAAGATAGGTGATTCAGAATCTGATCTTGACTTAGTTCATGAATAAAGTTAGCTCATGAATAAAGGGTTGTTCTGTGCCTCAAATTCCTAAGCTGTAAATTGTATCTTTCATCTGACAATAAGGCAACAATGGAGAGAAGATGAAGGTAATGAGTATAAAAAATGGGCACAATTCCTTGTATAGTTTACTACTAAACTGAGGTCAACCCCAGGAACTTCAGGAAGTTATTGAACAACAGTAACAGCATAATAGCAAAGTGTAGGAATATTGCAAAAGTTACTTCAAACTGTGATAGCTAATATCAATTGTTTTTCAAGGTGGTCTATACTCTGTGTTAAGAGTAAGATCTCTAATTTGTTGAACTTCAGAACAGATTCATCTAAAGGAATTAATTTTCTAGCTGGAATTCTAGAATAAAAGAACATCTCTACCTCATTTCATCTGGTATCTGAAAATTATGAACATGATTCAGAATTAAAATTCCAAGAAAGCCAAGGACTTTTGAGTAGTAACATAAGTAATATTTTTTGGACCAGACTAGTCATTACATTGGTAACAGTCAACTATATGGTTCTTACAAGATGAATTGTATTCACTTTCCCAGATTGATCTACCTACTCAATGTCATCCTGAAACTAAAAAATTCAGATATCTGTTCTTTCAATAGAAAATCACTAGATACCACTGATGTTTATTCTGCATTGTGGAAAGAAAAATCAAAGATCTTTAGACTGTGAATCTCCAATCCTGACTCAACTTTCCTTGAGCACTGAATGGCTATAGCCCTAACTTTTACAGCAAGAACTGACTTGGTAAATATTTGATAGTCCAGAGTCTCTATCATATTAGCCTTAGCCTGAGGGGGAAAGAGGATGAAATAATTAAAGATATACTGAACTCTACACCAATAAAATCAAAGATCCTTCCCCACCCCCCCTAAAAAAAATCAGAAATACTGACCAGTTTATGAGCCAATTCCAAAAGGTCATTAAGAAGACCGAATGGACCATACTTAAGGTTTTGTACATTTCATTTTACACATAAACAGATAATAATAAGAATGTTTAAAATGCTAGAGTCCATAACAGTTTGGTTTAGGGGCTTAAAAGAGAAAGGAAGTTGTGTGACCCTGGGCAAGTCACTTGACCCCCATTGCCTAGCCCTTACCACTCTTCTGCCTTGGAGCCAATACACAGTATTGACTCCAAGACAGATGGTAGGGGCTTAAAAAAAAAAGAGAGAAAGGAAGAATGGAGAGAGAAAGGAAAGAGAGTTTTTTTTAAATTTCTGATTACTATGAAATTCACAAACATCAACAAATCTGAACATCTGCCTATATATAAAAAAAAGATCAGAAAGTAAGGACTGCAGATAACACTGACAGTTTGAGGTATTTTGTATATAGGATGTCCCAAACCTGTTAGTGCAGTTTTAAGTTTTATAATATTGTTTTAAGTTTCATAGTTTATGCCTTAGTTAAAACATCACCACATTTGCTACATCCTGTTTCAAATTTAACATAGTATTTTCAAAATTGCCTTGCTTGTGTCTCCTGAATTTCCTTCTGTTATTTCCTGTTTATTTTTTAAATAATGGCTTGATGTTTCTTTCTTGATTTTTGTTATTTTCATTAACGCTACTCCTTCCCTCCCAACTTCCCATAGCACAAATAAAAAGTTCCTCCTTTACAGCAAGTATAGTCTAAGAAAAACAAATCCGCACTTTGCCGCATTTGAAAATACATGCCTTGTTTTGTACCTCTAATCTATCATCTTTCTACTAAAAGGTGGGAGTAGGATTTCTCATCTGTCTCCTAGAGTTGTAATCCAGTTATTGTTTTTCATAGTTGCTTTCTTTTGTTATAATCATCATAAAAAATTGTTCTTGTTCTGCTCATCTCACTCTATATCAGATCATACAAATCTCTAACTTAATTACTTTTCATTGCTTCCTACCACACAAGAGTATTCCATTAAATTAATTTGTCCAGACATTTCCCCCACTGGATGGACAGACATATTTCTTCTAGTTCTTTTGCTACCACAAAAAGTACTACTATAAGCATTTTTGTACATATGGATCCTTTCTTCTGATCTCTTTAGAGAATAACAGGTCTGGTACTGGTATTACTAGGGAAAGGGGCATGAAGAATTGAGCAGCTTTTGGGGTCTAGTACCAAAGTGTTTGCCAGAATAGTTGGACCACTTCACAACTATACCAACCTACTATAACTCCTTCCAGAGCCCCTTCAACAACTGTCATTCTTTTTTACCCTAGTCAGTTATCTGATGGATATGAGTTAAGACTCTCAGAGTTGTCTTCATATGCATGTTCATTATTAAAGATCTTAAGCATTTTTTTCATGTCACTGTTAACAGCTTATATTTCTTATTTGGAAAATGATCTGCTTGGGGGCATCTACATGGCTCAGTGGAAAGAAAACCAGACCTGGAAAAGATAGGTCCTGGGTTCAAATCGGACCTTAGATACATACTAGCTGTGCAGCCCTGGGCAAGTCATTTAACCCCAATTGTTTAGTCCTTACCACTCTTCTGACTTGGAATTGATACTTCCTATCCATTCTAAGGCAGACTGGTATGGGTTTAAAAAAAAAAAAAGGGAAGAAAATGGTCTGTCTTATTTAACAACTTATCTATTGAGTACTGGTTTTGTAATTTCTGTTTTTGGATATCAGAACTTTATCAGAAAAACTTGAAGTAAAGCTTACCTGCTAGCAGTTATCTGTTTCCTTCCTAATATTAACTGCAATCTTTGTGCAAAATCTTTTGTCTATAATCAAAACTGTTCATTTTACTTGCTCTAATTTGGTCAGCAATGTCCTTAATTAAATTTTCTCAAAGGCAAAGGGAGTTCCTGGAATTGAATGAAGACATATGTGGATGATAGAGGTGAGGACAAGGTCTATGTGACAAGATCAGACCTGCCCTGAAGAAAATCACTTTTCTAAAATCACGTTAAAGACTGGATTGGATTGGGAGAGACTTGAGGCAGGCAGACCTACCATGCAACAGTCTATGGGTAAAATGATGAGAGCCTGGGAGTAATTAGTCACAGTGGCAGAGGACAGAAGGGAATATATATATATATATATATATATATATATATATATATATATATATATATATATATATGTGTGTGTGTGTGTGTGTGTGTGTGTGTGTGTGTGTGTGTGTGTTGTGTATGTGTGTGTGTGTGTGTATACATATATATATGTATATATATATATGAGATATGTTGCAAAGGTGAAATCAACAGACTTAAAAAAAACAGATTGAATATGAGGAATCCAGAATAACTTCTAAATTGTGATCCTGAGGGACTAGGAGGATAGGGCTGACCTCTAAAGAAACAGAGAAGGTAGGAGGGAGTTCTGGTTTATGGGGAAAGATAATTAATGTATATTTATTTGTCTAGAGATTGAGACTTGGGGTTGCATACTAACTGATGCTTAATAACTGTATGCCTCTATATTACAACCTCAATCTGCCTCACAATATGCTTCACAAGTAAAACAAGAATAATCAGTTTTCTCATGAGGAAAGTGCTTTATAAACTAAAATATTCTACAAATGTAAGTTGCTGTCATTTTTCAATAATAACCTGGTCTCCAACATTACTAAGTTTTCCTTCAAATTTATTTGATCTTTTTTAAACTAGGCAGAAAATACATATTTTTAAAAGGACAACATAATACCCTCTATTTTATAGCTATGCTAATGAAGAAAGGAGATAGCCTTAAGGCTTAACTATTCACCCATTTGCAGAATAACCTAAATATTTTATATTCAAAAATGTTTTGATACAGTTACTGCTCTGATCTATGAAATTTTAGTTAAAATACCTGAAAGTTTCTTCAGTCAGTATAAAAGACCTTTTATTGAAAACATTTTTCCATTTCTTTCCATACCAGAAAACTGCTTTCTCAAATTCTACTAGATTTTTCTGTTATTAACTATTTTTTTAAAATGCAAATTGCCTCAGAATTAAAAGGGGCAGTCCTTAACACCCTAATGGAAATTAATCTAATCATTAAGGACTTTCCCCCAACATTTAGCTGAGATTCAGCAGCATACTCAGGAAACAGTCTTAGATCTGGAAATTTGGAAAAGTGGGGGCCTGGGAGAAAAGTGGACAGAGGAGTCATATGGAAAGGAAAAGGAGAATCATAGAGTTTGAGATCCAATCCCCTCATTTTACAAATGAGGAAACTGAGGCACAGAACCAGTTAAGTGACTTGCCAAAAGTCATATAGAGTTAAGAGGAAGAAAATTAGAAAAAGGAGAGAAAGGGGGAAGGAGGAAAGAGAAGAAGGTGGGAGAGAAATTTGGAGCAAGGAACAACTAAGGGAGAAGATGATGATCCACAGTAATGTTAGTATAAGAAACTGAAGTCTGAAAGGAAAACAAAGTTTATCAGGGCCTAGCCCTTTTCCCTCTTCAAAAAGATTTCAAGAGTATTGAAAAGTGATGCAACCTGTTAACAAAGAAATGGAAACTAAAGGGAATGGCTGAACAAGTTGTGGTATATAAATGCAATGGAATACTATTGTACCACAAAAATTGAGGGAGAAAAGATGATCACCAAAAAACTTGGAAAGCCTTATATGAAGTGATCTAAAGTGAAGTGAGGAGAACCAGGAGAGCAATGTACACAGTAACAACAATAATGTACCATGATCAACTGTGAATAATTTAACATCAGGAATGCAAGGATCTAGGACAGTGGTGGCAAACCTTTTAGAGACCCTGTGCCATGCCCCACCCCATTCCCCCAGACTGGGTGCCTATGCTCTATCCCCCAAGGCATGCAGTGCCCCACCCTCCTACATTGCTATGACTCCCCCCCCCACTACATGCAGTTCCCCACCCCCTGCCTTGGGGGGGGGGGTCAAACAAGGGGCTGGGGCCAGCTCTCAGCTGACTGGCACCCAGGGAAGCCACCTCCTGCATGCAGCCACAGGACCTACCCCTACATCCAATCCTGCCTACCTGCCAATGTTGGGCTGTGACCAACATTGGGGTGGGAGCAGGGGGCAGAGGGAACACAATGAGCATTGGGGAGGGGGCACTCATCCCCCCAGACTGATGGGTGGCATGGAAGAAAGTGGAGATCTTTTAGTGAGTAGGGCTGGCCCCAGTATTGGGAGAGGAGAGCCCCACCACCCCCTGCAGCCACTAGAACCAGACAGGGATGAGAAACAGGGAGGGGCATGGCCTGAGCACTGTTCTCAGAGGAAGGAGTAAGCATAGAGGGGGCAGGGAAGCACAGTAGAGAGAAGGAAAGGACCAACTCTGCACAGGACAGCCCCAGGTATACATAGAGAGGTCTCTGTGTGCCATCTTTGGCACATGTTCCATAGATTCACTATCACAGATCTAGAACAACTCCAAAGGATTCATAACAGAAAAGGTTACTCATTACTATATAAGGAACTGACAAAGTCTGAATGCAAATTGAAGTATATGATTCATCAATTTATTTCCTCCATGAATTTTTCTCTAGCATAAACAATATGCCTTCTTTTATAATATGATGAACATGAAAATATGTATTGTATAATAAGACATGTACAACACATTTAATATTACCTGTCATCTTAGGGGAGGAAGAGTGGTAGAATTGAGAGAACACAAATTACAAAATGTCAGAAAACTATTATTAAAAATTGTATTGACATGCAATCTGGGGAAAAGGTTGCTTTTTTTTGTTTTTGTTTTTTTAAAGAAAAGTGGTACAATCCTGGACAGTGTTAAAGACATGGCAAGGTGGGGAGGAGAACACAGTCCATCAGTTTTTATCCAGTAATCTGTGGGCCATGCTAAAGGGATTAGAACAGGATTAGCTAACTGAGCAAACAGAGAACCTTATAGTTGGAATGCCAAGCCTGGAGTCAGGAATATTCATCTTCCCAAGTTCAAATCTGGCCTCACTTACAAGTCACCTAACTCTGTTTGCCTCAGTTCCTCAACTGTAAAATAAGTGGGAGAAGAAAATGATAAACCACTGCATTATCTTTATCAAGAAAACCCCAAATGGAGTTGAGTCCAACACAACTAAAACAGATTTGTGTACACATACACACACACACATGCACAAATATACAGCACACACAGGAAACATTTCAGAAATAGCAATCCCAAGGAAATTCCTGATTCACCCCTAAACGTTCTGGAACAATTGCCACTATTACCAGCAGTCCCAAAAGAGGGAGAATAGAAAAGGACTTTGTGGATTAGAAGAAATAACACTGATCAATTCTATATACTAGATGGGGGGGGGGGGGAGGAGGGGGCAGCAGCTGGGAGGCTCAGTGGATTGAGAGCCAGGCCTGAAGAAGGTTAAAATCTAGTCTCAGACACTTCCTAGCTGTGTGACCCTGGGCAAGTCACTTAACCCTTATTGCCTAGCTCTTACCATTCTTCTGCCTTATTGATTCTAACATGGAAAGTAAATGTTTAAAATTAAATTAAATTGAATTTTAAAATACTAGATACCATACAGACCTAACAAAATAAACCAAATGCACATTTATAAAATTAGTATGAATGATTACAATATTATATTATCTAGTTATATATAAGGTGTGACCATAAATGAAATATATAATGTGATAGAATTTTTATATATATTTTAATATAAATGTGATAGAAGTAACTGTGTTAAAGTGACTGTTAAATGAATGTGTTAAAGCCTTACAGGAAACAATCAGTCACATTCCTTTATGATGGCACTACATATGTAGAATTCATTGTTTGTAGCTGTAAATTATGGAAAGATCATATTTATTAGTTTGCTGAGTGCTATATAAATGAAGGAATTAGTAAATAATAGATGAGGAAACTAAATCTCCTAAATGGTAGCCAAATGATGAGATCATCATTCAATGCAGTAGAACTTGAAAGGCACAAACTATTAAGAGCAATTATTTGCCCTTAGATATTGTGCCTATAATTCTAGTAGCTGCCACCAAACAAACAGGTGTAAAGAGATTTGTTTTCCAAAACACAAACAACAAAAGGTAACCAATCCATCCATTTAACTTTTTTCTATTTAAAAAAAAAAAACAACCTTCTAAAATAATTGTTTTTATCCAGATTAAAAACCGGTGGATTAGATTAAGTAGCTAACTAAATTTATGTTAACAATCACCATTTAACTAAATCTTAGTTTTCTTTTCTAACCTCAGGAAAAGCTCTTTCTCATCTGCAGTGCTTTACTCGGGCCCTACTCAACTCTTACACCTACCTGGCTAACAGCTTTGGTACTCTTTTTGGCTACAGAGCAGTATCAAAGCCTTCACCCATTGACCTGGTTTCTCAGTAAAAACTTAATTGCCTCCTGCAGCAAGCTCTAATTACCTAGAGAGTGCCCGAAAAGGGAAACCCAATCTGTCACAGCTCCAGTTACTTCAATGTCACTCCTTTTCTCCTTCCAGATCAGAAAGAGAAAGCAGAGAAAAATCCTTGAAGGCTTAGCAACAAAGTTACTAAGTCTCGCCATTAACTTCCTCCTCATTCTTAAGGAATGATTCATTGCTCATTCTTTCAGTTCCCTTTATCAATACTAACATCTGAATCCTGGCTCTTTCTGGGCTCTTTCCCTTCCAGCTGATCCTAGATATACATACAGAAGCCCACTTAATCTTTTTATGGCAAACAGCTAAATATTTAGCATATGCCAAAGGTTTATCAGGCGGTCTACTTGGTGTATTGTACTGAGATAGGTACCCAAGACACAGCAAATGAACTTACAATCTAAGGGAAAGATAAATCATACAAGAACACAATGAGAGTGTAAGGAGAGCACTGGATTAGAGACTGACGAGGGAGGGATCATTTCTAGCCTGGGAGGGAAGGCTTGGCACAAGGTTCATGGAAGTGATATAACCTAAAGCGAAGAAAGAGAAGAAATTCAATAGGTAAAGTTATGGAGTAAATCTATATGTTGGAAGGCTAGCAAAAATACATGAAGATGGATGAGGTCAGAATAAGACCAGAGAACTTAATGATATCCTGATATCTTACTGCTGAAGAATCTTCACTTCAAAAGCTTCTTAATTCCACCTCATAAAGTCCAAACTTCTTAAGCAGGCATATCACGGACATTTCATAACCTGGCCCCAACTTATTTTTTGAAGGCTTATCACACACCAGAAAAACTGAACTATGTACATTCCAATCAATCTGCAAGCAATTATTAATAACCTACTGCGTTAGGCAGCAAGTGATTAATTGGTGCTTTCCATGTGCCAAGCACTGTGCTGAGTGCTGAAGTTACAAAAAAAGAGCCCCTGACTTTAATGGGCTCCCATTTTAATGGAAGAGATGTATCAATAGTTGAAAGTTCAAGATAGAGGTGGGTACATGCAGAGTATGTATAGAACAGAGGAATGGCTATCCCAAAGGGAAGGGATAGAGGAAATTCAGGAAACCCTTCTTGCAGAAGGTAAAAACTGAGCCAAATCTTGAAGAAAGTCGGGGAAACTAGAAAGAAGATGGGAGATGGGTACGCTTTTCAAGTATACCTGAGACCTGGTGCTAAAGATACATAAAAAAATGAATGTCCTTGTCCACAAGGAACTTCTAAGTCTATTGAGGAAGACACTCTGTAGGTCAAGTATATACAAAATAAATACAAAGTAATTAGGTCAAGACTAGTACTAGAGTTAGTGGGGAGGGATCAAAATAGGATTCCTCATTTAGAAAGTAGCACTTGAAATAAGTTTTGAAGGAAAGGAAGAATTCACCCACAGAGAGGTGAGGAAAAAAGTGGATTCTAGGCACAGGGGAAGGCAAGCCAGTGCAAGGCATAGATCTGAGAAATTTAATGTCCTGTTGAGGGAACAGCAAAACAGCTCATCTGATCAAAGCATAGAATGCAGAAGGGGAGTGAGGATATTAAATGTCAACAAGAAAAATTTATATTTGATGTGGCTGGCAGAGGAATCCACTTGTGGGTGAGTAGGGGAATGATGGATCAGATCTATATTTAAGAAAAGTCATTTGGGTAGTCAACTACTTGGAGCTGCCATGGATTGAAGTGAGGGGATATTTGACATAGGGAAACCAATTAGGAGTAAGTAAACCAATTACTTCGGCAATAGTCCAGGAGAGAAGAGATAAGGGCCTGAACGAGAGTGATGCCTGTATAAATGGATAGAAGATATACATATATGAGAAATGTTGTGGGAGAAATAAAAATGTCCGGCAACTTATTGCCTATGTGGGCTGAGAGACAATGAGAAGTTAAAGCTGATACCATGGTTGTGAACTAGAAAGATGCTAGCAGTACCCTCAACTGAAAAAGGAAAGTTCAGAGGAGGGAAATGTCTCAGTTTTGGCTCCTCCACTTTCTCTAGCGTAAGCAATTTGTATCTTGTTTCAAAGTATGGCCAATAAAGAAATATATGTACAATCTATATCATATTATCTGCCTTCTTTGGGAGGAGAGACAGGTGGGAGAAGGGGGTGGGGTATAAGGAATTAAATTAAGGGTTTGACTAAATATGTGAGAATTGTAAAATAATATAGTGGTCACTGATTTAAAATAACTAGAGCTTGAGTCAAAATGACTTTTAACAGCTTTTATTTACAAAAAAGGTGGAAAGAGTGAAAGTAGAGGAAAAACAAAAAGAGGGTAAAGAAAATGTCTACCCTTTTACACTAAATATTGCACCATAGGGTTTGTTAACCCTTGATCAGAGGACCCGGGTGTTCCACCTCTCCAAAACTAATCTCTCTCCAGACACCAGGAAAGGAAGGCCAGCTACTTCCTCAACCAAGAGGCAGTCCAAGTCCCAAGTTACCTCCAAGAGGCAGGTCACCAGTAGAAGACAACTACAGAGGACTACAATTCTAGCCAAAGAAGATCAGGACTTTTATAATCCTTTTTGTCCCTTCCCCTCTTCATAGGGGCCAATCACAGCTTCCAAATTGCCTAGCACTACCCAAGGGGCAGTGTCTGTGGGATTCACACTTCTCATCCTCTGACGGTATCAACTCTTATCATAGGCCTCTGAAAGTGTCAACTTTTTATCATGGGATTTACAAGTTTCTGACTGATTGAGTTAAAAGGGTGGAGTTCTCCAAACAATTGACTTGTGAATTCTCTTACTTGATGACTTACAAAGTGTTAATGAGGGGTGTTTTCAGTTTTGATTGATCAATTTAAAAGTTGATGCTACTAGACAAAGAAAGTCTGATTCACACTTTATAAGGGAAAGAATTAGGCAGATTTTTGGACAAAACTAATGTGAGAATTTGTTTCTCTTGGATAAACATATTTATTATTATCACATATTTATTAAAAATCATGCAAATTATGTTACATGTTATTACATATTTTTAAATGGTAACATAAAAAAAGATGTCTAGTTGAAATATGCCAGTACCATAAAGTTATTTTATGCTTCACATAACTGAAATAACCATCTTATTGACCATTACATTCCCAAGTAGTAATCCATCAGGACATACATACTTGTTTAAATCACATTTTGACTGCTCAAATTTTTTTTAAAAGTCTTGGTTTGTAATTATATTCATGATAGGGGATTGGAACTCAATAGACAAACTAGACTAGATAGATAGCTCTTGGAGTCACTTGGGTCACTAAGTTCAAGTGGAAGAATATAGGTAAAAATGGGATAGGGATAAAGAAAAAGGCTTGTATTTTCTTGATGGAGAGGAACACGATATGAATCTTAGCAAAAGCCCCTAAAGCATTGTCTCTAAAGCATTATTGTAATAGAAGCACAACAGAATAATGTCATGAAAAAGTGAAAGAAAAAATAGTGGAGGAGAGCAGCAAAACTTTGTAGAGCACAAGAAGGCTAAAGATCAAAAAAATTTCATCAATGGGGCAACTAGATGCTCAGTGGACTGAAAGCCAGATCTAGAGACAGGATGTCCTGGGTTTAAATTTGGTCTCAGATACTTCCTAGCTGTGTGACCCTGGACAAGTAATTTAACCACAACTATCTATCCTTTACTGTTCTTCTACCTTGGAACTAATATTTAGTATTGATTCTAACACCGAAGGAAAATGGCTTTGGGTTTTTTTGAGATAAATTTTCATAAACTTGTAAAGACTCAAAATTTTGAAAATCTGTTTTTGACAGTATCAAGCTATCAAAATAGTACCTAATGAAAAAGAGACCTGATTAAAAGGGATAGGGAAGGTAAATATATTTTGTTAAAAGAGACTATAGACAATGAGGAAATATCACTAATCAACAAGTATTCACCAAATAGTATAGCACCCAAATTTCTAATGGAGAAACTAGGAGAATTGAAGGAGGAAATAGACAGTAAAACCATATTAGTAGGGGATTTGAACCAATCACTATCAAATTTAGATAAATCAAAAAATAAATAAGAAAGAGGTAAAAGAAGTGAATGAAATCTTAGAAAAATTAGAATTAATAGATGTATGGAGAAAAATAAATAGGGACGACTTCTCCATTAGTGGCGGTGTAATGTCCCTGAACAACTGGCAGGGATCCAGGAGAAAAAAACACCATTCATAAGCAAAGGATAAACTATGGGAGTGGAAACACCGAGGAAAAGCAACTGCCTGAATACAGAGGTTGAGGGGACATGACAGAGGACAGACTCTAAATGAACACTCTAGTGCAAATACTATCAACAAAGCAATGGGTTCAAATCAAGAAAACATGTAATGCCCAGTGGACTTACGCTTCGGCTATGGGGGGTGGGGGGGAG
Organism: Monodelphis domestica; assembly: GCF_027887165.1. Classification (NCBI taxonomy): domain Eukaryota; kingdom Metazoa; phylum Chordata; class Mammalia; order Didelphimorphia; family Didelphidae; genus Monodelphis; species Monodelphis domestica. The sequence continues at coordinate 228,180,876 of NC_077234.1, read as the reverse complement.
GAAAAGAAAATGATCTTTAACGAATAATGCTTGGAAATGATCAAATAAAATATATTTAAAATAAATAAATAAATAAATAAATAAATAAATAAATAAATAAATAAATAAATAGGGACAAAAAGGAATACACCCTCTTCTCAGCACCACATGGTACATTCACAAAGATTGATCATACACTAGGTCACAGAAACATGGCATACAAATGCAGAAAAGCAGAAATAATAAATGCAGCCTTTTCAGATCATAAGGCAATAAAAATAATGATCAGTAAGGGTTCATGGAAAACCAAATCAAAAATTAATTGGAAATTAAATAATATGATACTCCAAGATCGGTTAGAGAACAAATCATAGAAACAATAATTTCATCGAGGAAAATGACAATGGTGAGACATCCTTTCAAACCTTATGGGATGCAGCCAAAGCAGTAATCAGAGGAAAATTCATATCCCTGAGTGCATCTATTAACAAACTAGGGAGGGCAGAGATCAATGAATTGGAAATGCAAATAAAAAAATTGAAAGCAAACAAATTAAAAACCCCCAGAAGAAAACCAAACTAGAGATCCTAAAAATTAAGGGAGAAATTAATCAAATCAAAAGTGATAGAACTATCAAACTAATGAATAAGACTAGAAGCTGGTACTTTGAAAAAACAAACAAAATAGACAAAGTACTGGTCAATCTAATTTAAAAAAGGAAAGAAGAAAAGCAAATTAATAGCATCAAAGATGAAAAGGGAGACATCACCTCCATTGAAGAGGAAATTAAGGCAATCATTAAAAACTACTTTGCCCAATTATATGGCAATAAATATACATATCTAGGCAATATAGATGAATATTTACAAAAATATAAACTGCCTAGACTAACAGCAGCAGAAATAGAATTCTTAAATACTCCCATATTAGAAGAAGAAATCCAACAGGCCATCAAAGAACTCCCTAAAAAAAATCCCCAGGGCCTGATGGATTCACCAGTGAATTCTATCAAACATTCAAAGAACAGCTAATCCCAATACTATACAAACTATTTGACATAATAAGCAAAGAGGGAGTTCTACCAAATTCCTTTTATGACACAAACATGATACTGATTCCAAAGCCAGGCAAATCAAAAACAAGAGAAAGAAAAGTATAGACCGATCTCCCTAATGAATATAGATGCAAAAATCTTAAAGAGGATACTAGCAAAAAGGCTCCAGCAAGTGATCAGAAGGGTCATTCACCATGATCAAGTAGGATTTATACCAGGGATGCAGGGCTGGTTCAATATTAGGAAAACCATCCACATAATTGACCATATCAACAAGCAAACCAACAAAAATCATAAGATTATTTCAATAGACGCAGAAAAAGCATTTGATAAAATACAACACCCATTCCTATTAAAAACACTAGAAAGCATAGGAATAGAAGGGTCGTTCCTAAAAATAATAAACAGTACATATCTCAAACCATCAACTAATATCATCTGCAATGGGGATAAACTAAATCCATTCCCATTAAGATCAGGAGTGAAACAAGGATGCCCATTATCACCTCTATTATTTGACATTGTACTAGAAACACTAGCAGTAGCAATTAGAGAAGAAAAAGAAATTGAAGGCATTAAAATAGGCAAGGAGGAGACCATGTTATCGCTCTTTGTGGATGACATGATGGTCTACTTAAAGAATCCTAGAGATTCAACCAAAAAGCCAATTGAAATAATCAACAACTTTAGCAATGTTGCAGGATACAAAATAAACCCACATAAGTCATCAGCATTTCTATATATTTCCAACACAGCCTAGCAGCAAGAACTAGAAAGGGAAATACCATTCAAAATCACCTTGGACAAAATAAAATACTTAGGAATCTCCCGAAACAAACACAGGAACTATATGAACACAACTACAAAACACTCGCCACACAACTAAAACTAGACTTGAGCAATTGGAAAAACATTAACTGCTCATGGGTAGGATGAGCCAATAAAAATGACCATCCTACCCAAACTTATTCATCTATTCAGTGCCATACCCATTGAACTTCCAAAAAATTTTTTTACTGATTTAGAAAAAACCATAACAAAGTTCATTTGGAAGAACAAAGGATCAAGGCTATCCAAGGAAATCATGAAAAAAATACAAAGGAAGGGGGCCTTGCAGTCCCAAATCTCAAACTATATTATAAAGCAGCGGTCATCAAAACAATTTGGTAATGGCTAAGAGAAAGAAAGGAGGATTAGTGGAATAGACTGGGATCAAGTGACCTCAGCAAGACAGTATATGATAAACCCAAAGATCCCAGGTTTTGGGACAAAAATCCACTATTTGATAAAAACTGCTGGGAAAATTGGAAGGCAGTGTGGGAGAGATTAGGTTTGGATCAACATCTCACACCCTACACCAAGATAAACTCAGAATGGGTGAATGACTTGAACATAAAGAAGGAAACTATAAGTAAATTAGGCAAACACAGGATAGTATACATATCAGACCTTTGGGAAGGGAAAGATTTAAAAACCAAGCAAGACTTAGAAAGAGTCACAAAAGATAAAATAAATAATTTTGACTACATCAAATTAAAAAGCTTTTGTACAAACAAAATCAATGTAACTAAAATCAGAAGGGAAGCAACAAATTGGGAAACAATCTTCATAAAAACCTCTGACAAAGGTTTAATTACTCAGATTTACAAAGAGCTAAATCAATTGTACAAAAAAAATCAAGCCATTCTCCAATTGATAAATGGGCAAGGGACATGAATAGGCAATTTTCAGTTAAAGAAATCAAAACTATTAATAAGCACATGAAAAAGTGTTCTAAATCTCTTATAATCAGAGAGATGCAAATCAAAACAACTCTGAGGTATCACCTCACACCTAGCAGATTGGCTAACATGACAGCAAAAGAAAGTAATGAATGCTGGAGGGGATGTGGCAAAGTAGGGATACTAATTCATTGCTGGTGGAGCTGTGAATTGATCCAACCATTCTGGAGGGCAATTTGGAACTATGCCCAAAGGGAGATAAAAGACTGTCTGCCCTTTGATCCAGCCATAGTACTGCTGGGTTTGTACCCCAAAGAGATAATAAGGAAAAAGACTTGTACAAGAATATTCATAGCTGTGCTCTTTGTGGTTGCCAAAAATTGGAAAATGAGGGGATGCCCTTCAATTGGAGAATGGCTGAACAAATTGTGGTATGGATGTAATGGAATACTATTGTGCTAAAAGGAATAATAAAGTGGAGGAATTCCATGGAGACTGGAACAACCTCCAGGAAGTGATGCAGAGTGAAAGGAGCAGAACCAGGAAAACATTATACACAGAGACTGATACACTGTGGTACAATCGAAGGTAATGGACTTCTCCATTAATGTCAATGCAATGTCCCTGAACAATCTGCAGGGATCTAGGAGAAAAAACACTATCCACAAACAGAGGACAAATTGGGACTAAAAACACCGAGGAAAAGCAACTGCTTGACTACAGGGGTTGAGGGGACATGTCTGAGGAGAGACTCTAAATGAACACTCTAATGCAGATACCAACAACATGGAAATGGGTTTGAATCAAGAACACATGTGATACCCAGTGGAATCGCTCGTCAGCTACAGGAGAGGTAGTGGGAGGGGGAAGGAGGAAAAGAAAATGATCTTTGTCTCCAATGAATAGTGTTTGGAAATGACCAAATAAAATAATGTTTAATTAAAAAAAATAGTACCTAATGAAGTATCATGAAGAATTCATTTAAAAGATGTGTTCAAATAAATCTGTTTCAAGCCTGGCCCACAGAACCTACCAAAACAGAATGTTAAAAAAAAAATCTAAGAAATAAGGTAGAAAATAGAACTTTAAAAATAATTAACATGTTCATAATGCACAGATATACTATAAAACTTGCTTTAAGTTTTATACACTTCTAGTTTAACAGGTAATCAGAATTTTTTCTTTTTTTAAAAGCAACTATTTCTTCTTTCAGTTTCATCTTAAAGACTTAAAATGTAAAGTCTTAAGTAAATCAAAGACTTACTTATCAAAAAAAAAAAATTAAAGACTTATGCCATGCATAAAAAGACTCAATTGTTAGTTGCAGAAACTACAGGGCATAATTTTATTAGGTCTATCTTCTCCAGATTCCATATGCATCACCTTCATCACAATATTTTCAGATTTTCATCACTAGTAATTTAAACTCAAAAGACCATCTATAGTCTTCAAATAGCAAAAGAAAAAGGCATCCACAAAAAGAAATGAAAAAGAGTGAAAATTACAGAGCTCTTGATCACCTGACTAAACATGACTTCTACAATAGCTAACCTGAATTATTTACTACTATTCCTGAATAGGGCAGCTAGGTGGCACAGCAATAGTGTTGCCTGGAGTCAGACAAATCTGGCCTCAAACTCTGCCAAATGTGTGACTCTGGGCAAGTCACTTAATCTTGTTTGCCTCGAATTTCTCATCACTCAAATGAGCTGAAGAAAAAAATGGCAAACCACTCAAGCATCTTTGCCAAGAAAATCCCATATTGGGTCACAAAGGGTCAGACACAACTGAAATGATTGAACAATAACATTCCTGAATAATCCCAAAAGGAATTTAACCAATATGTATTACATGGAACTAAGAATAAACTCAAAAAGGCTTTTTATTCCCCCCATACACATCCTTGCCCTTTCCCAGGAAAAAGAGTGCCAAAATCTTATGTTGAAATTATATTTATATACACAAAAAAGTAAAAAAGTAAAAGCATAAAAAAAAAAAAGCCAAATGAAATTATGAAGAGTTGGCCATGACTGAGCAATGAACACCACAAAGATAAGCAAAGTCTAACCTACTGGATAGTGTTGGATTTGGAGACAGATTTAAATCCCAGCTCTTAAATTTACTAATTTGTGATTAAGTCAAAGTCACAGGCTCCCTAAGGCTCAGTTTCTCCATCTCCAAAATGTGAATGAATTCCCATAGCACTTAGCTCAAAAGGTGATTTTTAAGGTTCAAGAAAGATCAGGCATATAAATCACTCTCCAAATTTTAAAATGCTACATTAATAATCAGCTATTATTTTCACAGTACTAATCCATGCTCTATTAAATAATGAACAGTAGGTTCATTTGTGTTGGGAAGGGAAGGAAGGAAAAACAAAAAAAAAAAGAGTGGAGTAATGGAAAAGCACAAAATTTCTGAAATTGGCTGCTATTCCCAGTTGCTCATATTAGTAGTTAGCTGTGCATTTCTCATTAATGGCCTGGTGTATTCATTTTGCCACAAAAAAAAGCAGCAATAACTACTACAAAAGAAAGTCACACAGTTATCTGAACAAATTCTACTTGCATAAAGTTTTCTTTTGTTTTAGTGATACTTTTCCTGTAAAATGCAATCAATACCAGAGAGCATATAATTTTGAAACTTCAAGAAGTTCAATACATGAAGAGAAAAAAAGTTTAAATATAACAATGAAAAACACCTGACATTTAAAAAAAAAATTCTTTTTAGAAGTGACTTGCTTCAATTCAATTCAACACACAATTAATCAGGTGCATTTTATGTCCAAGTCATTGTATGTTAGGTACTAGAGGTAATAAATAGGTCACCATGGAATAATGTTAAGAGCCCTAATCTTAGAATCAAAGTCCCTGGATATCCAAGGAGACTTAGAAGCCTGAATCCCACCCGACCTGTACAATTATGAAGTATCTTAATTTCTGAGCCTCAGTTTCTTCATCTATAAAATGGAGATGAGACTCTGAGCAACTATTTCACAAGGTCATGAGGAAAAGTATCTAAAAGAAAATTGTAAATTCCATACTGGAGGAGAGAAGGAGTAGAGAGGAAAAAGGCAAAAAAAGAGGATGTTCAATCTAGAAAAATCATTTGCCAAATTTGGCAAAGGAAAGAAGGTAGGAAATGTAAGATTTAAAATTAGATTTGACAATATGAGAGTTATAAAAGTGAGATTGTGGTCATCATTTATAAAATATTAGCCCTTACGTCAAAAATTACTGTTAGCAGCTTTTATTTACAAGGTAGAGATATTGAAAGTGGGAAATGTAGGAAGGAGACAGAGCCTTATCTAGCCTACCCAGCCTAAGTGTTGATCCTGTGAAGTCAGGCTCAGCCCCCAGCAAGGGCTTGCTCAAGTCCCAATTTCCACATGGAAGTCCTGGTGGCATCTTCAGTTAGAAATCCACCAACAAGCTCTTCCTTCAGCCCAACTCACTCACCCAGCAAACCTCTCTAGAACAGAAAGCTACAGTCAAGGATGAATCTAGGAAATGGTGACTGCTTCCAAGAGTCTTCCTCCAGCCCAGCTCACCAACACAGGATGAATCCAGGAAAAAAAGAGTTCCAGTCTCATCTTTTATACCCCTTTTTCTACATCACTTCCTGTCTCTCCCACTCTTCACAAGAACCAATCACAGCCTCTTAATTTGCCTAGCATTGCCCAGGTGGGGTGCAGTGCTTGTGGCCTTTGGAGGTGTGAGCTAGTAAGTGACTTGTGAACTTTCCAACCTAGTGACCTACCAAGTGCTAAGTAGGAACACTTCAGATTCCTCATTTGATTAAATTAAAGGTTGCTGATTGATTACATTAAAAATAAACTAAGAGAATCTAATTCTCTCTTCACAGGAGGATAGGAAAAAAGTCAAGGTCATTAAAATTTAGGAAATCAAAAAAGGAGTAATCAAGCAAGAAAAAAACTATGAAAAGATATCATCAAAGAAGCAAAGAAGAAGAAAGAAAAAAGTAAGGTGACAGGCACCATGGTTCTAGGGAAACACTAGTAGATTTGGAGTATTCCAAGGTTCTCAGTTCAAATTTAGATGGCCTTTTCCTATCTTTGTAATCTTGGGCAAATTGCTTACATTCTATGACCCTGTTTCCTTACTTACAAAATGAGTGGAGGTTGATTACATGAACTCTGAGTTCCATTCTAATTCTCAATTTATGATAGTGTGCTTCTATAGTGTGGTCAACAGTGTTAAAGGCATCAGAGAACTTAAGAATGATGAGGGCCAAAACACAAACACAAAGATCATAAACAGAACACTGAGTTAGTAGAAAATTTGGCTCGAAATAGGAGTACTGCTAGCAAGAAATATAGCTTTTAAAAAAAGTTAAGATGGTAGTTTGCTTTGATTTTATTGCTTACATTCCCATACATACAGTAAATAAATAAATAAGTAAATTTTAACTTTGCTTCTTTTTAAGACTCAACTCTAAGCTGCCTTTCCTGACCTATCCCTCCCCTCCTCCAAGTGAGTTTCTTCTTATACAGGGAAAGGTCAAGTCAAGAAGGAGGGGTTATTTTAAGATGTACACTCTATATTCCTTTCTTAGTTATCTTTTTTTTAAAGTTGGAGTTATTTTTACATATAACCAAAAGAGAACATGGAATTCTTTTGAGGCTTCTGAACACTAAGCATTCCACCAGTATTCTGGTACCCTCAAAGCTTAAGAAAAAAGGTTAACATAGCAACCTCATTAACTTGAGGTTTTGCTTTCCTTCTCTTCCAATGCACCTACTTTTCCAGGGCCACAAAATTTTCTTTCTATAACAGCTTAATTTAATGACCACATACTAGTGTTTTTTGTAGATAACAGAATTTGATTTATATAAATATATAAAGAAATTGAACTTCACTGAAAGGAGTCATCAAAAAAAACTAAATAGAAGTCAACTGAAATTCTCATCTTTTAGTAAAAGAAATCTAAACTATATTTACACCTCCCTCCAAAAACATACACAATTCTTTGGGGGGGGGGATAAAAAGACTCTGGGCTTTAAAATAAGTAAATTTTAAAATAATAAAATAGATAAGTCTTAAGGTTGTGCCTCCTCAAAATAACTTCACCTACCTGGGTCTCAATTTCCTCTGCTGCAAAATAAGAACTTGGGATAGACAATCTTTAAGATCCCTATGAGCTCTAATGTTAGGTAATTGTTAAAAAAAAAATGGCCTAAGGTATTCATTGCCCCATAGTTGAATTCTTAGTCTACTAACCCCTTACCTACTAAGATTTCCTCATCCTTTTCATATTCCCCAGAGTTCAAGTTAAAAAGGGACAAAGAGCAACAGATAATCAACATCACATCAATAAGAGCATTCTGTCTGGGAAGGAAGAATACTGCTGTAGAGCAACAACATTGACTCACGATAGAAGGTAGTTCATATGTTCCTTTTTTTTTTTTTTAAATTTAAAACCCTTACCTTCCATCTTGGAGTCAATACTGTGTATTGGCTCCAAGGCAGAAGAGTGGTAAGGGCTAGGCAATGGGGGTCAAGTGACTTGCCCAGGGTCACACAGCTAGGAAGTGGCTGAGGCCAGATTTGAACCTAGGACCTCCCGTCTCTAGGACTGGCTCTCAATCCACTGAGCTACCCAGCTGCCCCCCATATGTTCCTTTTTTTAAAGCTTTCTTCTTTTCCCCACTTTGTGTTCTAAGAATTCTTTTGTGGCTCAACAATTTATTAGGAGACCCTGCATAACACCCCAACTCACAAGATTGAAGACAGGAAAAGAATGTCCCTAAACTCTTCCTTGTATTCTGCCCAGATGAATGCCACATGGATTTTCCTTCCTTCTCAATGACAAGTGGGGCAACAGAAAAAGGAGCAGGAATCAAGTGGAAGTATTGCTTGCAAGAAATGCAAGACTATGACTAGATTTTCCCAGGGCAAAAATAATAGTGTCCTTTATATTATCAACCTTGAAACTGGGAATAGGGGAGGAACAACCTGACTGGTTTTCATAGGGCTTTATAATTTTAGCCCCAAACTACTGTGCTCAGAAAGCCCGACTTAAGAACATGGTAATGAGATTCTTTGACCTGACTGTGTAGTTTTTCATTTAAAAAACAAATAAAAGAAAGCAAAAGAAAAAAGGGGGATGGGGGGGGGGGGATCTCTCAATATGTTCTCTCACTACACACCCAAGTCAAGTCCTTTGATTGCACAGAGTAGTGAGTGCCAGGTGATATAGAGCCAATCTGTTCAGCAATCACATAAGACAAGCCTGTACAGGTGTGACAAACTGGTGATGCTAAAGAAAAGGAATGCAAACTTAGACCAGCTTCTCCAACACCAAAAAAGGTCCTTCAAGTTACTCAATCATGCTTTCTCCTTTAAAAAAAAATGAAAAAAAAAAAGCAAAAAGGAAATCATAGGATCAAAAACTTTAGAGATGGAAAAAGACATCTCCTACTCTCTCCTATTACTGAGGAAATTGAGACCCAGAGTTTAAATGACCTACCCTCAAGTAATAAGTAGCAGAGCTGATGTTGGAACCCCAGATCCTTTGCTCCCCAATCTAGCACTCCACCCATTGGGCCATAGTGCTTGATTTCTTTCAGAGCCCATTCATCTCAATAAAAGTTTCAAAGACAATAACTAGATAAATTGTTACAAGCTTACAGATCTGGTCAACAATGAACAAAGTCAGTCACCGATGGAATAATTCTAGTCAAAACAAATTTTAATCTACAATATTAGTGCTAAATTTGTTCATTCTGACACTTCTATCAACCCAACTTTCTTACATACTTTAAACCTAATGAAATAAATACCAAGAATATACCTGAGGGGACTAGATGGCTCAGTGGATTGAGAACCAGAGCCAGGGAGGGGAGGTCTTGAGTTTAAATCCAGCCTCAGACACTTCCTAGCTGGCAAGTCACTTAACCCCCAATTGCCTATCCTTTACTGTTCTTTTTCTGCCTTGGAACTAATCAACAGTATTGACTCTAAGATGAAATGTAAGGGTTTTTTTTTTTGTTTTGTTTTGTTTTGTTTTAAAAGATACCTAAAGTGGAGGCAGCTCAGTAGCTCAGTGGATTGAGAGTCAGGTCTAGTGATAGGAGGTCCTAGGTTCAAATCTGACCAACACTTCCCAGTTGTGTGATCTTGGGCAAGTCACTTAACCCCCATTGCCTAGCCCTTACCATTCTTCTGCCTTGAAACCAATACACAATATTGATTCCAAGACAGAAGGTGAGAGTTTGAAAATATAGATAAGTGAATAAATAATTAATAAAAGATGCCTAAAGTAAAAAAGATAGTTCAAAATGTAACATGGAGGAAGGCAGAGGTAGAGGCAAGGGACAGTCTTCTCTGCCCCACCCCCAACAATGGTGATTATACAAATGAGTCTCTCACCTTTTTTATTATTACCTGGTAGCAGCATCTCCTTACCCCATCCCCATTTGCCTCAATGTAGCTCTAGTAGAGTCAAGCAACCAAGCCCTCAACCTCATCTATTCACTTAGAATAATTCCATTATTTAATGGCATTAGATAACAAGTGTCAAATATAATTAATCATAGCTTTCCTAAACTTGGGCAAGCCAGTAAGACTCCTTCCAAACCACAGCCCTTGCTGTAATCAAATGAGGTAGAAAAACATAATGAAAATTTAAGGGAATTAATTCTTTTATATGCTAAATTACTTTTTTATACTTGTTTTTGAAGGAGGTTCCTTCAGAAATATCCAAATAGGATGCTGTTTAATAAATATAATGGTAATCAACAATAGCTCCCATTTGTTAATATTTTCTTCCAGGCAATCTTGAAAGGTACATAGTATAAATATTCTTACTTCAATCTATAAATCAAGACTTTGAGGCTTAGAGAGGCACCCAATTATTAAATGTCAGACTGAGCACACAAACTTGGTTCTCTCCATTAGATTCTTCACATTTTCCATTGTTCCACCATATATATATATAAATAATTAAATCCTTACCTTCCACCTTAGAATCAATACAAAGTGTTGGGTCTGAGGCAGACAAGCTGCAAGGGTAGGCAATTGGGTTTAAGTGATATGCCCACAGTCACACCACTTACTTTTTATCTTTGGTTCCAAGATAGAAGAATGTAAAGGGTAGGGAATGGGGACTTAAGTGACTTGCCCAGGGTCACAGCTAGGAAGTGTCTGAGGCCATATTTGAACTCAGGACCTCCCATCTCTGGGCTTGGCTCTATATTCACTGAGCCACCTACCTGCCCCCACCAACTATATTTTACCTCCATCTCTGTTACTATAATCCAGTGACACTGGCTCCCTCATGTTCCTTGGACAAAACACTCCATTTCCCAACCCCAAGCACATTTGTCTGCTCTCTCCAGGCTTGGAATGCTCTCCCTCTTAATCTCTGCCTCCTGACTTCTTTAAAGATATCAGCTAAAATCCCACCTTCTACAAGATCTTCCCAGTCCTATTAATGCAAATGCATATCCATATCTGATATTACCTCCAGTTCATCAGATAATTGATATCCTGTGTGAATGCAGTTTGCACACTGCATAGTAGACTGTGAGCTCCTTGAAGGCAGAGCCTGTTTTTGCCTTTCTCTGAATCCTCAGCTCTTAGCTGTTTCACACTAACAACCAAGTTAGCAGATAAGAACCACATAAATGTAATCCAAAGTAGAATGTGATATGAATAAAGGAAGGGTCTAGACAGTCTTATATGAAGCTATCACTTTTAGTTGAGAGCTGAAGGAAATCAAGAAAAGTTTCATAGAGGAGATGTCATTTGAGTTGGACCTTGAAGGAAAGTTTTCAACAGGCAGAGATGTAGAAGGAATTTAATGCCAGGCATGGAACGAAGTCTTTGCCTAATTTAGACAAACCTTGTCAAGTCTGGCCAAGGGGCCAAGTGCAAGAAAGAGTAGCTGGAAAGTCATTTTAAATGCCAGGCTTTGGAGATTGCAATGATCCTGGAGAAAATAGGGGACCATTTTTTTAAACTGGGGAGTACTATGATCAAATCTATACATTATTAAGAAACTTATTATGACAACTGTGTAACTGTAAAGAAGAGAAACTGTAAAGCCTGAAAGCCAAGAAAGATGCTTATTATGACAATCTAAACTAAAAGTTCTGAACTAGAGAAATTTTTTTTAAAAAACCTCAGTTTCAAGAAGCATTCTGGAGCTAGGATCAAGAGGATTTGGCAAGTGATTTGTAGGGAAATTTGAAGGAATAGGAAAGAAGAGGAACGTTTAATTGGCTTAAAGATTTTGAGCATGAGTGGCTGAAAAGACAGTGGTACAGTAATAAAAACAGGGAAATTGGAAGGTGGGGCAAATTTTGAAGGGGAAGTGAGGTCAGTTTTGGTTATGAGACTTTGAAGTGCCAAGAAGACAAGCAAAAAGTAGGCATATAACTAACAGGAAATATAGAACTAGAGCTGAGGTAGAAAATTAGGAATATGTATGCCAATTTTGGAGTTACCTGAATAGATGTAATCATTTAAGTAATTGAAGTGAGAAAGACTGCCAATAGATTAAGAAAGAAAAATGAGAAGAGAACCAAGCTCTGATTTATATGTGCCCCATACATGTACCTATATATTATACATGTACATGCCTCCTCATTAGAATATATATTCTTTGAGGACAGGACTGAATCATTTTTATCTCTATATCCTCAGTGCCTATATAATAGTATAATAAATATTTAATTGATTGATACTCATGATTTGGATAAAGTAGGCAGTCCTTCCAATAATACAGATCATAATTCATCCAGACCTTCATATTCTGTATTATTTATCCATGGTCTTCCATAGATTTCCTTTTTTTAATCCTTTATCTTCCTTCTTTGATTCAATACTAAAATCAATTCCAACACATAAGAGTAGTAAGTGTTAGGCAATTTATAGTGTCTTGTCCAAGAACACAACTAGGAAATGTCTGATTCTCATTTGAACCCAGGACCTCCTATTTTCAGGCCAGTGTCTCTGCCCACTAAGGCAACTCTTCCATAGATTCCAACTCTACCCCTCTTCCATAGATTCTTCCCAAAAGAGCCACCTAATATGCTGAAGGCTTTCATTTAGATTCTTTTAACATACAGAGATAATACTTCAGCATATGACCTATCCATCTGTTGTCCTTTGCTACATGACCTACTTTTCCAATCATACATTTCCCAGATGATATCTTTCACTACCCATGGATGTACACCCGTCATTGGAACTGTGCTGCAACCTACTTACGTCCACCATCTGTTTCTCCATTGTCCTCTGGGTGACCCACAATTTTTTTTTTCAGAGACCGTGGTGTTCCAAAATTTGTGGCCATACAACATCACTGGAAGGCTATTGGTTTTAAAAATATGAATTTTTCTGGAAATATACTGTGTCTAACAATTGGGGAAATGACTGAATAAATTGAGATATATTCATATGCATACTGCATTATAAGAAAACAAGGAATATGAAGAATCCAGAGAAATCAGGGAAGATTTGTATTAACTGATGAACAGTGATGCAAGCAGAACCAAGAAAATAGTACATATTATGACCACAGTAACATAAAGGAAAACATTAAAAGATATCAGAACTTAGATCAATTCAAAGGTTAGTCTTGATTTCCAGAAGATTATGTAACATACTTCTTCAAGTGAATGAAGAACCCTCTTCAAGTAATAAACTACAGATGAGGAATGAGGCATATACGGTCACCCATGGTCATTGTGTCAGTTTTATCTTTGTTCTGTTATTGAAGGGGAATGGGTACAGTATTAAGAATAGATGGTGATATTTAAAGAACCATCAATAAAACACTTGAAAATGGGAATTTTCACATCACTGAATAGTGACTGTTAAAAAAAGTCTATACAATTTCCTAAATGCAATCTCCTGTCTACTCACAGATTTGTCACCCAGGTACAGGACCTCATCACTTCATGCCTGAACCATTTCAATAGCCTTTTAATTAGTTTCCCTGTCTGAAGTCTCTCCCCACTTAGATTAGAATCCACCTTGCACTCATCTTCCAAAGTAATTTTCCTAAAGTGCAAGTCAGACCCCTAATAGGGTCTCCTATTCCTTCTGAGATCAAATACAAAATCTTATGTTTGGCATTTACAGCCATTTATAACTTGGCCCCATCCTATCTTTCCATCTTATACTTTATTCCTCTATAGGAACTTTGAAATCCAGCAGTTGTTTTGTTTGTTTGTTTTTTGCTGTTCCTTGCACACAATACTTGCAATCTCATTACCTTTTTCACTGACTCAACTAATACTTAAGATTTTTTTCCCACACTACCTGGCTTTCTTGAAAACCTGGCTCAAATCTTCCTTTTTTGTAGGTCTTTGAAAGTATATTTCCTCTCCTACATTTTCCCTGTGCCTTCCCTTTGAGATTACCTTCCATCACTCTATATACACTATGTCTGCACATTGTCATTTATATATTGTCTCTCCCAGGAGACTGAGCTCCTTCAGAGCAGGGATCCTGTTCATTGCTTTCCTTGTGTGTATCTCCAGTGCTTATGTATCACCTAATACATAGTAAATGCTTTATAAAGGCTTGTTGACTGACAGTATACTTTCTTCTTCCTATCCAGCTCCTTTTATGTCTAAGCAAGAATACTAAAAACCTGTTTATCTAGGTACATATCATAGCCTAATAACAGGCATTCTTTTTCCTTCTCATTTTTCTTGGATTGAAATGAATCTTTTGAATGATTACAGATTTCAATGAGGAGCTACTATAGTATTCTAGGGCTTGGTGCAATCGGCATCGTATCTGGGTAAACTTAATATCTAAAGGACATCTAAATCTTTCTTTCACTTGATCTCTGTATAGCACACCCTCAAGACAGAAATTATTAGCTTTTGTGAGCATACATCTCCCTATTTTATGCCTCATTTGACAGAGGATCACTAAAAGCAATTATGCCTGTGCTTGCCTCTACTCAAGAAATTTCACATGATCTTAACATATATGCACAAGACATCTTTCTGAAAAGCCTTTAAGGCTACATTTTGCTCCATGAAATCAAATGTTTTATAATCCATCAACAGTGGGATTATGTATTCTCAGTAGCTCTCAGTCATGAATAGGACTAACATAGAGTCTGTCAAAGAAAGTTACTTGTAAAAGCCTCCTTATTCTAAATTTTCATTAAGGATACTCTCAAAGTATACACAAATCACTCTCAAAAATGAGTAAATAAAATAACCTTTCGATGCAACTGCCCCTCCATTTACCACCTACATTTCTCCAAGAGGCAGCTAAGTAGAACTATAATGAATAGAGTACCAGGCATGGAACTACAAGGACATGCATCAAAATTTGGCCTCAGACATTTACTAACTGTATGTACAGCTATAGGCAAGTCACTTAATTGCCCTCAACCTCAGCTTTCTCATTTATAAAATTCAGGGTAACAAGAACACCTACCTCCAGGGTTATTGTAATGATAAAATAAAGTATTTTTAAAGGGTTTTGCAAATTTTAAAGCACTACATAAATGCTTGATATCATCATTATCATTATCATCATCAACATCATCATCATTATCATCATCATCATCATCACAACCAAGAACTTGAAAAAGTACTGCCAACATAGAGGAGCTTGCCAAAGGGCCCCAAAATAGACACAAACAAGGTAGCAGCAGAACAATAAAATGTTTTGGGGGAAGCCTGAACTGTGTTACAAGCAAGAAAAGCAAGAAAAGTTTGGCTGAATGACTTTCTTGTTTTGGAAAGGTTGTATACTGCACAATTAAAACACTCAGTCCTAAGAAGATCAAGAGGACTTGAATTTATGCTTTTCTAAGACGTTGCCAACATTGATAGTCTCCGAACTGAAAGTACAGAACTATATTGAAAGAAGTACCAACTGGCAGGCTGATAGACCCAGAAAGGGTCCAGACTTTAAAGGGGAAATGGTCTTTACAAAAAAAATATGTGAGCAAAATGAAACCATAATTTAGAGGACCATTTTAAAAATTCAAGTTATTTTTCAATAAACATAACTTAATTTTCTCTCCCTTTCACCTTCTCTACATTTGAAAAAAAAAAAAGAACCTATGCTTTAGTAGCAAATATATTTAGTCAAACAAAACAAATACCCCAAATTGGTCATGTCTAAAAATATATCTACCAATCACTTTGTCAAGTGGGTAAAGAATGGGGAACATATTTCATCATCAGTCCTTGGGAACCATGGTTGATCACAGGAGTGATCCAAGAAATTTCTTAAGTTTAAATTTCAAAGTTGTCTGTCTTTCTAATACATTTATTCTATCAGTTCAGGTTCTGTTCAATTCACTATTGAATTTTTTATACAAATCTTTCCATGTTTCTTTGATGATACTGTTCCTTTGGTAATCTCTCATGACTCAATTGTATTTCACTATATTCACATACCATAGTTTGATCAACCATTCTTCAACTAGTGGAACATTCTCTGTTCCTAGGATCTTGATATTATGAAAGACCTACTATATATTTTATACATGAGTCCCTTTTCTTTTTTCTTTCATGTCTTTGAGGAATAGAGTAGCATTATGACTGGGGTAAAAAGGCATACACATTTTAATGACTGTGGGGACATGGTTTCAAACTGTTTTCTTAATTCATCAAATCTGGATTGGATTTGGCTGGATCAATTCACAGATACACTGTGTATTAATGTATCTGTTTTCTATATTACCTACAAATTTGTCATTTTCTTTATCATCTTCACAATTTAAAATGGGTTTGAGGGGAAAACTCAGATGTGCTTTAATTTGTATTTCTCTAGTTAGTGATTTGGAAGGTTTTTTTTTTTGTAAGGTCATTGACAAGTTTAATTTCTTCCTTTCAGAACATCCTGCCCATATCCTTTACCATGTCAATTGGGGAATAGCTCTTATTCTTATAAATTTGAATTAATTCTTTATATATTCTCTACCAGAGAAATGTACTTACAAATATTTTTAAGGAATAAACTAAAGAACATTATGTAATGTTCAGTCAAGAGATTAAGAATATTGAAATACATGCAGATAAAGGCAAAAAAGGGAATATTCTGTTTTATAAGATGAAAACACTATAAAGAAATTATTGGAAAGCATAGAGAGCAATGAATTGGATCAATGAAATGGAAAATTAAAGCTGCATAGCCCAGAGATATAAATACATAGATATACACACACACAGCAGCAACAGGATGAATAAAAGGGTACTATAACTGGAAGTTGAGATAGTTCTATAGATCATGTCCAATGTAAACAAAGGCACATGTGGCAAAACATCCAGAGGGGGTGGTAATTAACAAAATAATCAATCGTACAAAAAAGGGGTATAGAGAGAAAACAGGTAAAGTTCTAAGATCCTACCTAGCAAGGCAGTGACATTCAACAGAATATGATCTTTATTGATCTGAGATGATTATTTTCTAAAGATTTTTCAAATACACAAGTCAGCTGATTTGTATTTTATTTTATTTTTTATATTCTTGCTTTTTCTTTGACTTTTGTCACTTGCATAATAATAAATACAGATCTGTGTTTATGCAAAACTCAGTGTCAAGTTAAAAGTCTCAAAATTTTCTTGTGATTTTTAAAATATTTGTAATACTAAAACAATTTCTGACATTCTTCTAACTTTCAGATTTTTAAATTAGAATTTTATAAAGGACTTAATTACAGCTTCTATTTAAACTTATGCAATCTCCTTATTAACCTAGCTAAAGAACATTATTTTCTTTTAGCTATTACAAATAGTTTCCAGAGCAAAATAATATTAAAGAATAATTTTTAAAAGATCATCTGGGGTAACAGAGAAAACAATGGCACACATAATACAAAACACTTGAAATATCTCCAGTTAGCCTTTGGAATGCATTACATGTTATTTTGTTTTAGTTTTCTGGAAGAAGACATCTCTACAACCCTATTTTCCTTAGACTAATATTAAAATTAGGTTGCATTCCACAATTACACATTGACAAAAGCCATCCAGTCAACAAGCCATAAAGAAGTCCTATGCTGATTATTAAGAGAAGATGCTATCTTTAGTTTGGCTCTTTTCCATTCTAGAGCAAAGTACCAATAAGTTCTCTGGGTGAAAAGCAAGTGAAAATCAAAATAGCATCTGATTACAAGGTTAGTAATTTTGTAAATTAAAATATTTGTGGAGGCCAGTTCCAGAGGGTACAAGATTCTAAAGGAGTCAATAAAGAACATCAAATTTTCCCTTTTTGTGCCTTCACAGTTGCCCAACTAGTTAGAGTGGTGTGGTGTTTTTATTGCTTTCCTCCCAAATATTGGCTACTGCCAAAAGAGAAAGAAAACACCTATTAGACTACTACTAGAATGTTCATAAATCTATTGGGGCATATTGGTCAAAAATCTGTTTCTAAATCAATACAGGAAATACAAAATAGATTCAAAACAGGAGTACATTTATGTTTTTAAGCCCAGGAATTTTCTCCAAAAACTTCCATCCTAGATCCAGAACACCTAAACATGATTGAAGTAACAGAAGTAGCAAAAAAGGAGTATAGGAAAAAAAGGATTTAGTTTCACAAATGCTGGTTTTATTTGGCCTTTGTTTTTGTTTTTTGGAGATGCCTTTATACAACAAACTCAAATTAAATATATACAAAATAATTTTTAAAGCAATGTCATTTTTCTCTTCTAAGCAGGATTCACAAACTAAAACTTCACTCAAACTGTTAAGTGTAGCCTCATAGAAAGGAAAGAGTATGTTCAAGTCTTAATTGCAAGACTTCAGACAAGTCCCTCCACCTCTCTCAACTTCAATTTCCTCATTTAGAAATAGGTTATAATAATATTGTCACCACCTACCTTCAATGGACTATTGTCAGGTAAACTGTTGGACAAAACACTGGATCTTGCAATCAAAGACTTCCTGAGATAATTTACTAACTCTGTGTCTCTGTTTGTCACCTAAACCTCTCAAAGCTTCTAATCTGGCATCATCTACAAAATGGGAAAGGATGGGGATTCATAACATGACCTATCTCCCAGGGAGGTTGCAAGGATCAAATGAGACAATTAAGGTAAAGGGCTTGGCAAAATTTAAAATGATATATAAATATTAGTTGACATTATTAAGGTACTTAGTAAACCCAAAATGTTTAATAAAAGTGAATTATTATAATATGGATCCAGGGAATATCCCGATTATTCCTAGAGCATCATTCAACCTATTTAAATGCAAACTAATCATTCATTAAAAATTACATTCAATAAGCTGGCTCTTTTTGTTTTGAGGTTGTTGTTTTTTTTTGACTACTTGACATTTGGCAAATTTCTGAACAAACTCAGTATTTGAATGTAATAGCATATAACTGCACTATTAAAATACTGAATGAACTTAACTATTGAAAGACTTACACAACATAATTCAGAGTTAAGATAGAATAAACATAATGACACAATTACATATATTTTTTAAAACCTTTACCTTCTTAGAATGGATAAACTTTGCAGAAAGGCGATGGTCTCAAAAGGTACAGAACACTTTTTTGGACATGGCAAATATATAGATATTTGGCTTGATTACACATTTCTTTTTCTTTTTTCATTAAATGGAGCTACAATAATGTTACTGTTCTCTCTCCAAAAACAAAGGAAAGAGGGTCACTGAAGCATTTTTTTCAAATGTACAAAGAACAAAATGACATAAATAGAAAGAATGAAATCATGAATAAATTAGGTGAATATAGAATAGTATACCTGTCAGATCCTTGAGAAAGGAAGGAATTTAAAACCAAGCAAGAGAGAACATTACAAAAGGTAAAATGAATGATTTTGATTCCTTAAAATAAAAAGGTTTTATACAAACAAAACCAATGCAACCAAAATTAGAAGGAAAGCAAAGAATTGGGGAAAAAATTTTATAAAAAAACACCCACAAAGACTTAATTTCCCAAATATATAAGGAACTAAGTCAAATTGTTTTTAGAATATTTTTCCATGGTTACATGATTCATTATTTTTTTCCACCCCTCTTACCTCTCCCCTCCCAGAGCTGCAAGCAATTCCATTGGATTATACATATCATTGTTCAAAATCTATTTCCATGTTATTCATATTTGCAATAGTGATCCTTTAACACAGGAACTAAGTCAAATATACAAAAAAAACCAAGCCATTCCCCAATCAACAAATGGTCAAGGGACACAACTAGGCAGTTTTCACATGAAGAAATCAAAACTATCAATAATCACATGGAAAAGTGTTCTAAATCCCTCCTGATTAGAGAAATGTAAATAAAAACTTTGAGGTACCACTTCACACCTAGCAGATTGGCCAATATGACAGCAAAGGAAAGTGATAAATGTTGGAGGGGATGTAGCACTAATACAGGGCTGATGGAGTTGTGAATCAGTTCAACCATTCTGAAGGGCAATTTGGAACTCTGTGCAAAGGATTTTTTAAAAAAAATCTACCCTTTGACCCAAAAGAGATAATAAGGAAAAATACTTGTACAAAAATATTTATAGTTGTTCTTTGTGATGGTAAAAAATTGGAAAATGAGGGGGTGTCCACTGACTAGTGAATGGCTGAAAAAATTGTGGTATCTGATGGTGATGGAATGCTATTGGGCTGAAAGGAATAATGAGCTGGAGGATTTCCATGTGAACTGGAATGACCTCCAGGAATTGAAGCAGAGTGAAAAAAGCAGAACCAGGAGAATACTGTATAAAGAAACTGATGCATCATAGCATAATCAAATGTAACTGACTTTTCTACTAGCAGCAATGCAATGACCCAGGACAATCCAGAGGAACTTAGGAGAAAGAACGCTATCCATATCCAGAGAAAGAATTGTGGGAACAGAAACAAGAAAAACACGTGATCAATCACATGGTTCGATGGGGATATGATTGGGGTTTTCATGTTAAAAGATTACTCTACTGTAAATATGAACAATATGTAAATACGGTTGGAACAATGACACATGCATAACCCAGTGGAATTGCTTATCAGCTCCAAGACCGGAAGGGAAGAGGCGTGGGAAAAAATATTCTAAATCAATTAATTAAATGATTTTTTTTTTAGTGTACAAAGAACAGAAGGAAGTTTAGAAGCTTTGAAACACATTGATTTTATATATATATGTGTGTGTGTGTGTGTGTGTATTTTTAAGCAAGCTGTATATATTTGTAGTTTCATACATAATGCTATTTTTCTATTCTACTTTGAATATGGAAAACTATGTTTTGGTATTCCAAGTTCAAAATAAAAAATAAAATGAAGGCTATACTAAGAAACAACAAAAATTGGTCAATGACTAGGGGAATACTAATAATATGTTCAAAGCTAAAGGACACATCCTTTTCGTTCTCAACTAACTGTAAAAGCAAAAAATGTGTCCCTTCTTAAAATCAGGTGATTGGTGAATTTTGCTTAATTGTATTTTGGAGAATGTCTTGGCTATTTAAAAGTTCATTTTGTGAAAATACGAAAAAAATTATTTTTTTAAATGACCACAATAAGATTAATTACATGGTTAGTTGATTTTCCTTAACTTGGGCAAGTCATCAAGACAATCTCCTTCCAAAACTTGACCACTGCTATAATCAAATGTAGATATATTTTGTTGGGGTTTTTTGCTGTATCTCACTCATCTATACCTCTTTTTGAATTTTTCTGGATAAACATACTAGAGTGGTTTGCCATTTCCTTCTCCAGATCATTTTACAGATGATAAAACTGAGGCAAACAGGGTTAAGCCACTTGCCTGGAGTCACACAGCTAGTAAGTGTCTGAGGCCAATTTGAACTATCTTCCTTACTTTAAGCCTCAAGAACTAACTGCCCATTGATACCACTAACTAGCAACTCTCTAGGTCCCTGAATGAGAGAGCTTTCCATGGTACCTATTTTGAAACCTTTGGGACATTTTGGCCAGAATACATGCCATAAATTGATGTTACTATAGGCAAGCATGTTCGAATCTATCTGCAAGGAGTGTTTTAAATGTTGAAGTTAAAGCTTCATTAGACACTACAGTTAAAATGATCTGATGTATTTGTCTGATTAATTTTAGAAAAAACAACTCAAAATGTTAACCTATTCTACAAAACATTCTACAATTGTTCTGTTTGATCTTTACATAATTTATTGCTCATTATTCTGCATGTCTTTGCAATAGATATTGGCCAAAAGCAATTCCAACTTGATCTTTTAATAATTCCCCCCTCAGAGAAGAAATGTTTTTATATCGAATTCCAGAATTATGTCCCATAGGATTCAAATATGGCATACAAAATACATGAATCTTTTAAAGTATTGGAATAATTTTTCCCTACAGATATACATCTGTTCAAATAGATGCATACTAAATTTCTCACAAGTAGAAAGTATATGTTATATCTATAAATATATAGCAACACAAGTAGAAAGTATATGTTATATCTATAAATATATAGCGATAAGAAGGATTACAGATGATAGAGATAGTTAGATAGTTAGATGGCTCCAAAATAGAAAATAATTTCTCTCAAATAGATCTAAGTTAGAGGACAATGTTATTACAAATGTAGTACAGGTAAAAAGTCAACATACCATGCAGTCAATAATAACTCTTTCCCTCAAGAGTCTAACAAAGGTCAATTTGAGGCTTGTAACAGAAACTACCATTTGCAATACCTGCCTCTCAGATCTGCAGTTTACTGAATAACTTTGCTTGAATAATAAATAAATAAATGATGTCCCATTCCTAATTGCAATCTTTGAAAAAATAAATGAGGCAAAACTTGAATAAAAGTCTATTTAGCATTTTTCTTCTGCTAAAGCCAGTCAATTAAAACCATGTCACAAATGTGCAATGAACAAAAGCGCTAGTGAGTTGGCAAGGATTCTCTTAAGTTTCCCTAAGAACTCAGCTACAAGTCCAAGTTTATTTGCATGCTGATACAAAACACTTTTGGCAAAAAGACAACTATAAAATACTCTATCCACTGAGATATCTAACACCTCACAAGTAAGAAACCTAGCAATAGCCTATCCAAGTGAGAGAAGAAATGCTGGCTCAATGGCTGTAACCAATTCATAAGGAAGAGTTATTATTTATGGGTCAACTCCTTATCATACTACCATATTTTCCTATGAAGTATAGGGAAATATTTTTTAACTTGCCAG
Source organism: Monodelphis domestica (assembly GCF_027887165.1). Taxonomy (NCBI): domain Eukaryota; kingdom Metazoa; phylum Chordata; class Mammalia; order Didelphimorphia; family Didelphidae; genus Monodelphis; species Monodelphis domestica. The sequence goes on along the minus strand of NC_077234.1, from coordinate 228,157,984 downwards.
AATATGTAAAAAAAATCAGTAGACTGCCAAGTTTTCATTCCTGGTGTTACACAAATAGAATATACAGTTTAGTTTATAGGTTTTGACTCTTCTAAATACCCTTAGCATTTTTAGTACATGAACCAAGTTAATTAACACCTGAAAGAAAAAAAAGGGATCAAAATGTAAAGCCTCCTAAGTTGGCATCAGTTTAGTATATGGTTTCAGGCAAGCTGCCATCTCCCCTCATACTTCCTTTTCCTCAGCACCCAATGCAATGAAACTGTGATGATGGGAATGTAGATGAGCTTAGTGAATTGCAAAGACCATAGTTTTGCAACTTTGTATACTCAATATGGTACCAGCTCTGGCACATGGTGGTTGGAAATGCTCACTTCTTTCTACTAACTTTTAAGTATGGTACTCTACTTGGCGCTCCTTATATATCTATAATCAGGCCATAAAACAAGCCTTGACTTCATGAATTTTAGGAGTTCTAAATTTATTTATGTGTAGTTTTAGGTTACCATCATATATACAAGTCGACAACATTCTTACTGATGTTTTAGAACTGCAAGCTATGTAGATGGTGCTTCCCAGTTTTGTTGAATATTCAACTACCCTTAAAACAACACAAATAGGTTTTGATGCCATTTTAATATATTTACATTGTAAAACTAAAAAAAAAAATCTTTAAAATAAGTTTACCCAAGCACTATTATTTTTTATTGCTAAAATTTCTGATAGCACCATTGAATCACAAAATGTTAGAGTTAGAACAAACCTCGACTACTTGTTCCATCCCCACCCCCCCTCAGAAAATCCTTATTACATTACCAAAATATTTCCATAAAACCTTTGCTAGAGAACATTCATAAAGGAGGAACCCATTAACTTGTGAGGCATCCCATTCCATTTTTGGATCCTTTTGTTAAGAGATACTACCAGATACCCTAAATTTACTTCACTGGCATTTCTGCCAGTTAGTACCATATGGTCCAACCAGATAAGTCTAATCCCTCTCCCAAATGACAACCTTTAAAATATGTAAAGACAATAATGATGTCCCCACTGAACCCTCTTTTTTTATCTTAATAAATAATCCACAGTTCTTTCAACCAGTTTCCTATAGCATGGATTCAAGATCCTTCTTCAGCGCCCTTTCCTAGAATAATCTTCTACTGTTTTAACCTCAATACAATAAGTAAATTGCAATATGTTCTGAAATAAAAGTGGTATGGTAGAAAGAGAACCGACCTTGTGTCAGAAAACATTGGCTTGAGTTCCTAGCTCATATATTGCCTACCCATCTGACTTTGGACAAGTCCCTTATCTTTGTGAGTCTCATTTCCTTCATCTGTAAAATGAGTTTAAAATAAAATTCTAAGATCCTTTTCAGCTCTAAATCTTGTGATCGCTATAGAATATTGTATGTGGAGTTAAGTAATCTCCTGAAATTCCAGGAGACTCCAAACAATACAAAAGACTTTCAAAAAGAGAGTCTTTCCATTCCAGATCCTTTATACTATGTATACTTTATACTATTGACCTGTATATTCCTTTTGAAGCCTTATCTTCCATTATATAGACCTTGTAATTTAGCCACTTCTTTAAACACCCCCCAAACTTTCCAGCCTCTATACCTTTTTTCATGTTATTCCCATTGCCAGGAATGCCCTCTCCTACAATTCATCTCATCCCATCCAAATCTTATCCACTCTTCAAGGTTTAGCTCAAAAATATCTTATCTCATCCATGAGGAGTGGAAATAAAGACTTCATGAAGGTGGCTCTCCTTGCTTTGAACACCTACAAAAATCTCTTGATAGCATTTATCTTTTTCAGTCTATTATCATATTTATCTTTTGTATTTGTTTTCTCTCTCCTCCCCAAAGGAAGGGGATATTTATGTATTTTTATATCCCCAATTTTATACTTTGTTCCCATCAGAGTAACTCATAATTTGTTCTATTAAATTCTTTGGGGACAGCCTAATGGCTCAATGGAGATGGGAGTCAGACCTGGAGATGGGAGATCCTGCGTTCAGATTTGAATTAGACACTCCCAGTGATGTGATCCAGGTCAAATCAGTTAACCCCAACTGCCTAACCCTTACCACTCTTCAGCCCTAGAACTGATACTTAGTGTCAATTCTAAGAGAGAAGGTAAGAATTAAAAACAAAACAAAACACAAAAACACAATTCCTTGATCACCTTAGCCACTACAAGACAAATGTGGCATATATGCCGCTTATTTCAGAAGCATATTCCAGCACTCAGGACTGCTCTGACAACAATAGCTCAAAGACTAAAATTCAACTTCGTAAGATTTACTAAAGTTTCTGCTATGTGTAAGGAGCACTATGGGGTAAAGAAACATGGTTGGGAAACCTCACATAAATTCTGCCTTTCCTCTAAACAATCACCCTAGTGCAAATATCAATATGGAAATAGGTCTTGAACATGTAAAACCCAGTGGAGGGAGGAGGGGAGGGAAAGAATATGAATCATGTAACCTTGGAAAATTTTTCTTAATTAAATAAAATTTTTAAAAAATAAAATAAAAATAAATTCTGCTTTTGCTGCACTCATAACATTCAACTAAACAATTTGGCCAAATGGAGGATCCCCTTTAACAGATTAGAGCTGCTCAAACAAGTATTTAACCCAAGCATGACAAAGACTGCATCAATTGTACATTAAAAGGTGTTGCCACAGCACCAAGAAAGAATGTAAGAAGGGAATTCCCCGAGGGTCCAGCAAATCAGCTTGGCCTTAAGACCCCACCAATCAGAAGCCGACTACTCCCTTTGGAAACAGGCAGACTAGAGTCCAGGGAAACTGCTCAGGAATCTCTGCTGTCCTGTTAGAGCTTATAACATATTTGGGGGAGAATGGTATAGACAATGTGGCAGCACAGAGGTCGTGGAGTGTTATGGATAGAAAGCTTGCCTTGGAGTCAGTAAGATCTGAGTTCAAGTCCCACCTTCCACATACTATGTGATCCTGAGCAAGACAATTAATGTCTCGGTGGTCTAGAATAGCACTTTCATAACTTTTGTTCTCAAGACCCATTTCCACTTTTAAAAGTATTAAGAATTCCAAAAGCTTTTATTTATGTAGGTTATATCTACTGATATTTATATTAGAAATGTAAATAAACTGATTGTAAATTATATTTAATTTATCTCAAAACAGCAATGATAAAATATTTCATTTTAACACAACAACATTTTCATGAAAAATAAGTATTACCTAAAACAAACAAACAAAAATAGAATGATTTGAGTTTGGTTTTTACATTCTTGCAAATCTTTCAAATTTCTGCAAATCTCATGTGAGATTGAATAGAAGACAGCAAAATTCTCATCTCTGGTTCTGCATTCAATCTATTGTGATATGCTATTTTGGTTGGAATACATGAAGAAAATCTGGCCTCACATAGATATATTAAAGTTGGAAAGGGGAGGAGTATTTTAATAGCCTTTTGAGGTAATTGTGGATATCCATCCAAAATTATATCCAAACTTAACAAGCAGTGGTTTCTTAATTCAGATTCCAAAAATCTTATCAATGAAAGAATGAATGAGAGTGAAAAAGGAAAATAGCATTGTGGGCTAATTTGAAAAATAGTGTTGACATCTTGGATCCACTGGCAAACTCAGACCACACTTTGGAAACCTCTGCTCTAGAGATCTTTCCAATAATTTAAGTTTTAGAAAAAGCTTATTATCAGCACTGGTAGAGAGAGGTCCTTATCTGAGAGTTCTCCAGATCAGTGAAATCACAGGGCTTATCCCTATTCCTATGACATGGGTACAAGAAAGCAAAATACCAGACAGACTACCTAAGGGAAATTAATAGCTCCAACATGCTCTAGGTAAGACTAGGGAAGGAATGCTTATTTTGAGCAGAATCAAGAGATAAATATATACACTGACTACAAGATTGTTGTGGATCACTTTTTAAAAGGCTTCTATAATTCTAATTAATAGAATGATAAAATCAAGTTTAGGCATACATTTTCAGATTACAATTAAAATAATTGTTTTCTTCCCCTAAACTTATTTGTTACTGGGGGAGGCTTTTATTGGGAGAGAGGGCACTGTGGAAAGGATTCAGGATAGCAATCCAATTTTTTATTTAAAAAAAAAATATCAGTGAAGCACAAATAGTAAGAAAAAAGTAGATGGAAGTTCAAAAAAAGACACAGGCAGGAAAGGCAAGGCTAATAACTACCATTTTTAAGTTGATGTATTACTTTAAAAAATAATATTTACATGGTTTCATATAGAATCATCCTTTTCTAGTACTTTGTATATGGAAATGTTTAGATGTTTGTAATGATAAAAATTCTTGTTTAAGGCATACCAAGTTAGGAAGTGTTCCTGTTATGAGGGTAAAATAAATTTGAATCAGATGGCACCTTAGAGGTCATCTAATCCAAACTCTTCAATTAACATAAAAGGAAACTGAGATTTGGAGAGGATAAGTGATTGCCCAAGGTCAGAAAGGGTCTGAATCCATGCCCTATGGCTCCAATTCTGTCACTCTTTCTACCTCATCCAAAGAAAGATAAAAATGTCCATGAAGACAAATGACCCAGCAAAGCTGCCCCCACTCACTTCAAAAAAAGGCCAATCCAGTTCATCCTATGTTTTAGAATTAAATTCAAAAATTTTAAGAAGTCTACTCTTATCCAGGGCCTTTGAACCCAAAAGATCCCAAATATACTCATTCCTAGTGTGTTAGGAATTTAGTGTCTCCTAAAGAGGTTAGGCCATTTCTGGAGTCTGTGGCATCTCCTATCTAGGTGCTAAGTGGCTCAAACGGTTATAATTCTAATCACCAGAATTCACTCACCCTAAAATTGACCCATTTCCTCAAGGTCAGCCTAAAAACTACACTTAAGGTCAGAGTGGAGCTTTTCTCAGGTATAGACAAAAACTGGAAGGGATTTTAAGATAAAAGGGTCAAGGCAAAATTTAGTGAGTCATTCATCTCCTGGGGTACTTCTAGGTTATACTACTATTATTAAAGCTAGGCACCTCACATTTTAAGAAGGCAACTAACTGGGAATGGGGCCTCATTCATACTAAAACATTCCTCTAACAGCAGGGTGTTTGCTAACACCAAACTAGTGCATTTAATACTCACTCAAAATGCCTCCTAATGAATCACCAACTACCATTTCCTGTAGCATTTCCTTTTCAAGAACTGACCAAACCTGATTTAGGATAGGTGAGGGATGTGTGAATAAAATTCTTGAATAAATCACACTCTATCTTATACAAAGATGAAGCTTCAGATCCACCCTTTGAAGAGCCTACATGGCACAGAATTGTTTTTTTTTCCCAAAGGCAGGATGGATTTTTCTCTGAATCATTCATATTCTACCCTGCACCTTTTAGAAATTAACCTCCTTTCCCTGAAGTTTCCCATCAAATCTAATGTATAACTTAAAAGAAAACTGATAGTTTTTATTTCACAGTACGCTAGGTATGGTAGAATTTGGGTACCAATGCTCTCTAATTATGCAGATTCCAACCAATCAAATGATGTTCTCTGAAATATCAACTACACGGTGAAATTATATATACATACGTCTGTACATAGATATGATATAAAATATGGTTAGCATGTAATAGCTTGAGCCCTATCCTCACACCTGTATCAGAGGTGTCCCAATGTATTGCATTATCTGAGATCTGACACGTTCAATTTATCTTTATCCAGTTCATGAATAAACTATTTGAGATTTCCCTAATCTCTAGATTCACTTGTAAAAGAAGTTAGTCATACCAATTTCAGGTTACAAATTTCCTTACATAGTATTCAGGTTCTGTATTTTGTTAACCCCTTTCATTAGAGGACCTTGTTAAGTATGCTTTACAGGCATTCTCTCCTGAATTCTTAGGATGCCTCTCAGAAGGAAGATGGTATACTATTACTACCTTCAATTTGCTAATGGTAAAACAGAGACCCCGTCAGACTTACCATGTCCACACACTATATATATATATATCCAAGAACAAATGCTAGCTATTTAGGAAAACTTAGAACCAAACAGTTTTCTTTCCCTTTCTCCCTCAGTCCACATAATATAAATGAAGCAAATATTTGTTTTAGTGTTTGCTATGTAAATAAAACCCTCTGCCATCACCCGAGCTTGGGCTTGGGGTTGCTGGACTCAAAAAAGAAAAATGCCTTTCACAAAGACATTTGTGTCACCAGATGTCTCCAAACATACCACCAGAAAGGGCAAATGAGCCTGGGGGAGAGTGGAGGGATAAGTGAAAAAAATTTTAATTTTAATTTAATTTAATTTAAGATATTTTGAATACAAAATTCAAGCATGATTACCTTGAGAGCTACCAGGAATTGTCTAATTTCAAATGACTAAAGGTATATTTCCAGAAAAAGATCAAGTTACAATGCATGCTACTGTACTATCAGGTAAAACATAGCTTCTAACCTTTTTCTCCCAAAGTGATGATCCTGGGCAAATCACAGGCACATAGGATCAAAGATGCCCAGAATCCATTTTATAAATGGCTAAGATCCAGAAGTCATAGGACCATAGGTCTAAAACTGAAAAACCTCAAGAGACCATCTTATTCAACCCCTTCATATTGCAGATGAGAAAACTGAGGCCAAGAAAATTTGAGTGACTTGCCCAGTCATAAAGGTAATAAGCCTCAGAAGGAGGATATGAATGCAAAACTTCTGACACTAAAGCCAAAACTATGACATTGTCTCAGTCTTTAAAAATTTGAATTCAGCAAAGCACTATGGACTTTTTTTAAACTAGAGATAATAATCTTTTACCTAAGCTTTTTATTAAAAACTTACAATGTGCCAGGCACTGAGCTATACAAAGAAAGATACAGACACACAGACACATCAGTCCATGCCCTCAAAGAGTTCACATTCTAAAGGAGAAGACAACATGTAAATAACTAGATGCGTACAAGATAGATAGGATGGAAGGTAATGTCAGAGTTTTGGAAGGCAGTAGGGGAGGGGAAAAGGGAGAATGGAAAGTCTCCTTCAATGATGGGATTTGATCCCGAAGAAAATATAATATATGATTTATCACTTGTGTATATGGGTTTATGATTTGGGGTTTTGGTTTTAAAAGATTACTCTTTAAAAAATGAATATGGAAATAGGTTTTGAGTGATAATATATGTATAACCCAGTGTAATTGCTTGTCATCTCTGGGAGTAGGGGAGGGAAGAGAGGAGAGAGACAAGGAATCATATAACTATGGGAAAACTTTTTTAAATTAAATTTAAATTTAAAAAATCAAAGATGGGATTTGAGCTGAGTCTTAAAGGAAGCAGTCTTGAAGAGTCAGAAGTGAGGGGGAAAGGAAATTCCAGGTTTAAGTATCAAACAACATCTTCAGGTTCAACTTTAAAAGCCATGCGTTTGGGGGCACCTAGGTGGTTCAGTGGCTAGAGCCAGGCCTGGCAACAGGAGGTCCTAGGTTCAAAAATGACCTCAAACACTTCCTAGCTATGTGACCCTGGGCAAGTCACTTAACTCCCATTGCCTAGCCCTTACTGCCTTAAAAGTCAACATGTAATATTCTACAATAGAAGGTAAGAGTTTTTTTTTAATAATAAAATAAATTCCATGGTTTTATTAAAATAAACTATATAGCTTCACTACTATAAATTCACTTAATACATAAATGTATTCTCTAATATAGGAATGAGTCATCATCAAACCCAGCTTTAAGCAGGAAAAAATACAAAGAACATCCTCTGAAAGTTTTAGTGTTTCTATATGATTACAAAATTAAAAAGAACAGCTCTTTTAGCAGAATCTCTTTATGTTTTACTACCTGCTAAGAAAAAAGGTAGTTTTACACAATCCAAACAGAAATTTCAATGCCATTCATGGATCCACACAGTTTTCAGCATAATTAAGTTCTATTCTTTAAATGACTCTACAAAGTCTAAAAGTTTTTGGAAGTTGGTTACTAATCCTGCTATTTGCACTACTAGCTGGTAAGCATCAATTCCAAATCAAACTCAGAAACAGCTACAAAGACACACAAAAATTAGTTTTCCATACCTAGATAAAAAAAGAGAGAGACAGAAATAAATAATGTCATGCCAACTATGGGTCAGGGCAGGTCAGTGGCTCAGTGGATAGAGCACTTGTCCTGAAGTTCAGAAGAGTCATCTTGAGTTCAACTCCAGCCTCAGAAACTTATTAGCTTTATGATCCTTGGGCAAGTCACTTAACCGTGTTTGCCTGTTTCCTCTTTTATAAAATGAGTTGGAAGACTAGCCTCAGATACTTCCTAGCTCTGAGACCCTGGACAAGTCACTTAAACCCCATTGCCTAACTCTTACCACTCTTCCACCTTGGAACCAATACTGAGTATTGATTGATTCTACAATGAAAGGTATGGGTTTTTGGTTTTTTTAAGGAGTTGGGAGAAGAAAAAATCGAATCACTCTAGTATCTATGGAGAAAACCCCAAATGGAGTCAAGAAGAATGAGACATGACTGAAATAAGACAAAAAACAAAGGGTCAAACTAGAAGTGTTCATTGGAAACTTAAGTGATTAGAAATAACTTAATTTCCATCTATAAAGCAGGTAGAGTGACCACATGCAAATTTTGGAACACTGAGCTAAGGAATGAATAAGGAACATTATCTGGGATAGTTTGGGAATAGGGATTTCATATATTTGATTTCATTTATAATTCCCAGATGAGGATACTATTTGTGTCGATGGCAGGTTGGCACCTTCTCTATACTTAGTCTTAAAATTGCCTTGGGGCAGGAAGGTGGCTCAATGGATTGAGAGCCAGACCTAGAAATGAGAGGTCCTGGGTTTAAATTTGGCACCAAATACTTCCTAAATGTGTGACCCTGGGCAAGTCACTTTGCTCCCACTCACTAGTCCTTACTGCTGTTTTTCTGCCTTAAAACCAACACAGTAAGTGTTTAAAAAAAAGAGTTGCCTTGCCACTGAGAAAGTAAGAGACTTGCACAGGGTCACAGAGCCAGGTCTTCCTGACTTCATGGCTGCCTTTCCAATATATATTTTGCTTTTCTTAAAATAATTCAACTGTGACATAACCATTACTCATTTCTCCAAGACCCTGAGTTAAGATAGAAAGATGGAAGAAATAGTATATTACCCTACCTGCATGACTGCAATGAAGCATGTGTATTTTCATTCTAAACTTTACCTTTAAAGTTCTAACTGATGGCCACAAGAATTTATGGGAAATTAAAGAATAAAGAAAAGTGAACTTCCAAATAGTACTCTAAAAGTTCTTGCCATCTGTAAGTACACCAGGTTTTACTGATTGTTTCACCACCTCCTAAAGTTCCCTAGAATGAGAGCATCTGCAACAGGTAAAGTAGGAGAGATATAAGTGAATATACAAGGTTACTTTGAAAAGGTAGAGTGGGCTATTGTGATTCTCTTCTTCTGCCCATAATTTTCTTTTTGGCAGTAATACCAAACTGAATTTAAAAGTGGTTTATGCTTTTCCAATAAGAATACAATGAGATACATCATGTCTCATTATACTACCACAATCAAGTGTACTTTAAACAATGTACTTATGCCTTTCTATGTACTGTTGCATTTTATTAAAAAAAAAAAACAATAGACCAATGTATATACATGTGGCAGTCTTACAAAATAAAAAACAAAGTTTACTAATCAGGAATACTCCCTAAGGATATAGACCATGTGGGACACTGATGATTAAAGTTGATAAGATATAAATTTGCACACAATACACACAGGTTCAATGTAAAAGCATTTTATTACTGTCAATATTCTTTGAAAGGATCCAACTAATTAAACTTAAGATGAGATTTAACTATTTTGCCTAACAACTATGGTCTCTTTTCTAGGTTGTACATAAATTCAAAACTGTATTAAGTAAGTCTCCCAGGGGAATTTCCCTCGGTTGCCACACCTTCACAAAGATATAAAAAGCCTTATAGTCACATTTGGGTAATTTGGATAACAAAGCAATATTCCTTCCTAGACTATAGTCACTTCAAGCACACAAAGTTAGGAGTCACATGAATTCTTCCGGCAGTGGGGTGGAAGGAATGTGGAGAAAACCAGTAAGTCACCTTCAAAAAGCTGCTGGTAGCCAACAATTTTTACATTTTAAAAGGAACTTTGGCCCTAGGTTAAGCTCTAGCTAAAGCCTCCACTTAGAAATCAACCCGTAAACTATTTTAACTTGGGAATTGCTTTGTATAAATATAATTCAGCAAAACAAGAAACAGTAAATTCAAATGGTTCTTTTAATCTTATCTTGGAGTTGCAGAGGAACAAGGAATTTAAACAAGTTTCCTGGTGTTTGTTGTTGTTTTACAGGTTCAACCCAAGTATAATTCTCCAAAAAGCAACCCAAATCACCACCAAATTGCCAGAAAAAGTTCCTTCTGGTGAACTGAAAGCAATGAACAATGAAAAAAAATTCTGGAGCATTACTTGGAAAGAAAAAAAAATTAGGTGTGCTCTACAGATCTGATAAATTAAAGTGCTCACCATAGTAGGAACTTAGTAGTAAATATTTGTATATTAAGAATAAGAAGCAGTAGTTTGCCTCAACAGTTTCTAGTTTGGGCATGCGAAGAGGGGGAGCCTATGAATTTCTGATTCATTGCAAAAAGTCTTTTTCTCCCTCTTCTACCCTCTCCCCCCATCTCACCCCATGTCTTTGCTCCTGAGCACTAAGAACAACTTGTTGCCTTTCCAATACAGGTGCAGGTCACTGACAAGGAGGAAGGGGGAAAGGTGTAAAGGGCAAAACCGTAGGTCAATATCAGGGATAAGAGGAAATAGAGATGGGTGCCCCTGGAAGGGGGGTGGCCGCAAGGACGTTGGGACCCCACCCCATAGCGGTAGACATCAGGAGCTAGGAACTCGGGCACAAATCTCATGTATCTGATAAAAGAAAATCAAAACCTGAGTCCATGGTGGAACTTAATTTTTACAATCACCTATTTGTTCCCTTTAATTAAAATAAAATTCACAAGTCATGCTAACGTCGGATATAATGGCTTTACTCCTGTTTTACATCCCCGTCTCCTGGGAAAATCTTGAACAATTCCCCCCACTAACACTGTAGATTAGTTCAATAGGCATTAATAGTGATCATTAAATATCATTGTACTATCACTGTTGTCATGAGGTAGGGGAAGAAGGAGGCGCGCAAAGTATCAGAGCACAGAAGCAAACCCAGCTTCAGGAAACTTCTGGAGTTCATCACCCAGTCAGTACCCAACCCTAGTCAAAAATGATCATCTTGAGCCAGAATTTCCTTCCCTCCCCCGCTCCTTCCCAACCCTAAATCTTCGCTTAGTTCCTGAACGCTAGCTTACCTTCGTAATGATGAGAGGCTCTCCGTGTTCTTTCCCTCCTTTCAAGGTGAATCCCCAGGGAGCCCCTCCAGTCAACAACACTTCCACCATTCTGTGCCCGTCCGTCCCCCTGGGCTCCAGGACCATCATCAGAGCCGGTTGTGGCTGCCCCGGATCCGCGAACAAGGGGTTGAGCCGGGGATCTTTGTCTGGGAATCGCTCCTGCCGGCTGCCTCGGAGCTCCGCGTTCTCCATGGCGCTCGGGAGGCGCAGCGGCAGCGAGGGCTGGCCTCCCAGCCCCAGCGCCCTTGAGCAACTGCCCGCCGGACTAGGAGCCGCGGAGCAATGACCACCAGTCCCAGCCAGAGTCCATGAATGGTGCGCGTAACCACCACTCCCCCCTCACCTCTCAACCCCTCCGTCTCCGGCTTCCCTCCCCCTCCTCTAGCTACTCCTCCTCCTTTCTCCTGGCCCAGATCCGGTTTTATTTGGCCAAAAGAAGGGAATGAAGAGATGGAGGGGGAGGAGGAAACTGAGGGTCTGGATAGAGCTGCTGGCCACCGAGAGGAATTTGCAAACTTGAGCAGCAACTTCTGGAAAGCGTGGTTAACTCATAAAAGCAAAGGCTGGGGGTGAGGGGGGAGGTGCGTGCCAGCGCGAGTGTGAGTGTGAATGTGAGTGTGTGTTCGTGTCAGTTGCAACTCCAGGGCTACCGCGTCTGTTCTTCAGGCGGCGAGGGCCAACTAGCTGCGAGGGGGAGGGGAACCGAGGGACAAATAGCTGGGAGGGGGAGGGGGCAAAATCACAAAGGGGATTTAGCTATTGCTCCGGAGGCGGGCGGGGTGGGAGCTGGAAGGGTACTTAAGCCAGTTTCCTTAACTTCTTTAAAATCCAACTTTTCCTGTAGGCAATTGAACTCTCCTCCCCAAGGGGGATTATCGATAACTTCTTCCTCCCTCACTGCCTAGGACTGCCGAGTCCAGGTCCACTGGAACCCTGCTCTCTAGTTTTCCACGTTTTCCCTACCATCTGCCGTGCGCTGAGACTTCTAGGGTTCTAGGGACTGCTGCCGCTGCCTCCACCTCAGATCACCCTAGGTCATCAGTACCAGAGGGCAAGAGAAAGGCAGGTGGAGCGTGCCAGGTCTCCGGCCCACCCTCTTCCTCCTCGGAGCTTTTCAGCCACAAGTGGCAGAGCCAGCCTAGGCATTAGAAGAGGATTGATTAAGCTGTAGGCAAAGGACCTAGAGATAAGACCCCATCCCACTCCACCCCTGCTCTCTGCTTTCCTCAGTTAGGCTGCAGCCCCAGGCCATGGGATCTGGGCGTGTGTTTCAAGTCTCCCAGAAGCCAAGGCCCTGAAGAGACTAAAGGGCTGGGGGGGGGGGGGAGGGGGGGGGACGGGGAGTGGAGAAGGGAGAAAAAGGGAAGAGGTGGGAACGAAAAGGAGAACAGTGATTCGGCCAAAAAGTAATTTGTAAGGAAAAGTGTATTGAAGGCAGGATTTCAGTAACTGTTCCAAAAGCAAAAGGAAAAAAGTCCAAAGGATGGGATCGTAGGTGTCCTAGTGCTCCCTAAGGGGAGCTAGCCCTCCATCTTGGGCATGAACTAGACTCCGCCCCATCTCTGCCCAGAGAGGTACCTGCAGGGACTTGGAAAGGCCCGCCTCCCCCCGGGCTCCCACTTCCTTTGTTCCGGTCCAGGTCCCTCTACCTCGGGATTCTAGAGCTACCTGTGGGAGGAGCCACGTGGAGGTAGGCCTGGGGCTGGGAGTCGGAAACTCGCTCCCTGACTGGGGTGGGACTCGCAGGTGCGGGCTACATAAACAGCGCCTCGGGAATGTCTAGAAACTCACATGGGAACGTCTTATTTAATTTCATATTTTAAAGGATGTGTTGGGCGCACTAACAAGAAAAACATTTTATTTTTTTAAAGAAAAGACTTTCCCTAGCTTTGAACCCAAAGATTAACGTTTTAATTCTCTCCCTCCACCAAACTCCAAACTGAATTTCATGACTTTTTTTCCCAGTAGGGTTTCTTCTCCAACATTTTTTAAAGGGATGAATCTCCAGATCTTTGTATTTAACGAAATAAACATTCTTTCACGTTAACCCATTGGTTACAATATTTCCTGATTATGGGACAACTGGCTATGGCTAACTCCCAACCACACCTGTTTCTTTATAAGTGTTTCTATAATAATGAATTCAAATAATACAGTATTTGGTGTTTTCTAAAACTCTGTCCAAAAAAATACAAGTATCTTTATAGAGACAAGACAGAACAAGAATAATTTACTAGCATCTACAAGAAAAATTCCCACCCTTACCACAAATTTCCCCTTTACCTACTAAGCTGATAATTATATACATTTTATAGCCTTTTGGTGGCAAATGTATTTACAAGAGAAGAAGCCTTTCCATTATAAACTCACTTTTACCCACAACTTTTGTGATCCATATCTTCCTTCAGTACCAAAATGTGGAAACATATTTTGCCTTTGAACTTAGTGGATTAAATGCATTAAATTTAGAAAATTGTTGATGGAAGATATAGCTACCTCTTCTAACCCCTTTTCTACTCCCTAGAAGTTCAAAGCCCAAAGGAATATATGCAGTATGGATATTTAGATACCATATAAATAATTTTTTTCATTCCCATTTGTAGAAACCCAAATATGGTTTGAATTTGAGGCTAGTAAAAGACCTTCCAGTTTCCACAAATAATTGTCAATTCTTTCTACACAATTTAGCATTTTATTTTAGTATGTAACTATTCTTTGATTTCTTTCTAGGCTAATGCCTTCTCTCAACAATTTTATTATAGATCCTGGGGGAAAAAAAGGCCACCTTATACTTCTTTAGAATCCTCTCACATCATCCAGTCTGGTGTACCAAGAACATCATAATTACCCAGAAAATATTTTAGTATCATAGAAGGTTTGGTGTTTAAGGAACAGTAGAAACAATCTACTCTAACCCCTTCATTTTATAGGTGAGAAAACTGAGGCCAAGAAACAATAAATAACTTGCCTAAATCTTGGTCCCTCTCACCTTAAGAACATTTTTTTTTCTTTTACCTACTTTCCAAGTAACAAGTAACTTATTAAAGAGTTCCCTGTAACAGTAAAGACACAGGTCTGTTTCCTATCTCTAACCTGAATGAGTTAGGGATCAAAGAATTTGAAATGCCTGAGGTAAGATATGCATAGAGGAAGACAATAATATAATGAATGTATTCCTTACCACTTAGATTTGTGGTTCATTGAGTCAGAAAGAATCTTCAAGTTCATCGAGTCCAGTGATGGTGAACCTATGGCACAGGTGCCAAAGATGGCATGCAGAGCACTCTCTGTGTGCATGAAGCCACCCTTCCCCCTCCCAGAGTTCATTACTAGAAAGGCAGAGGGACTCAGGAAGATCTGCTCCCCTCCCCCTCTCTACCATGCCTGACACCATTTTTTCACATCTCCTGCCCCTCTGCCCAGCAGCTCAATGAGAGGCACAGGGGCTAAGGTGGGTGACTTACAGGCAGCAGAACTGGAAGGAAGCAGAACACTCTGAACACTCTCCTTCCCCTCTACACTTGCTGAGGACATTCCTCACTTCACTGACCCCTCCACCCAGCAGCCCAATGAGAGAGCTTTCTCCTCCCTGTGTGAGGTAAGGGGGTCGGGGGTTTGGCACTCTGAGCGGGAAGATAGTAGGCTGGGCACTCCATCTCCAAAAGGTTCACCATCCCTGATCTAGTCTAACACTCTCGTTTTACATAGGGGGAAACTGAGGCCAAGAAAAGTTAAATGACCTGCCCAAGGTAAAACAAATACTGAATGGGAGCCTAGGTCTGATGCTCCCCACTGCCCTACCCTACACTGCTTCTTAGGACTCCCTTTTTACTTATAGCTATATTCTTGAAGTTCAAGGGTGATCTACTAAGGGGCATAATATATTCCTTGGACCTCAAGAAAAAGAAAAGATAATGAAATAGCTAGCATTTATATAATGCCTTGCACTTATAAAACATTTGCTTTATATGCATTAATTATGTAGTCTGGTCTTTTATGAAGTTGGCAGGAGAGGTATTATTATCTACAATTCACAAGTAACAATGACAAGCAATTAGTGAGGACCTATTGTGTGTTGAGCACTGTATTTCCACCCTGCTAGGAACCTCACCTAATTATACTTTGTTAATTATAAAGTTTGTTTACCTCCAATATAGACATATTCCTCCTTTTATTCACAGGTAAATTAAGCAATAGTTATACCTATGCCTGCAATTATTATCCATTTTTAAAACTATATTTAGGTCATTATAATGTACAGTTGTTGTAATGTTCAGGGGTTTTCAGCTGTTTCTGACTCTTTCCAACCCCATTTTAGGGTTTTCCTGGCAAAGATACTGAAGTAGTTTGACCTTTCCTTTTCCAATAAGGTTATAGTGCTTCCCAGTAAATGTACAAGTGGTTTAGACTGCAATTACTATATCAAATTAAATCTTGTTGGCCATCTTCATTAATTCAAAAAGCATTTATTATGCCTATACCCTGTGCCAGGTATTCCATCCCAAATGTTCATAAAAGCTATTTGTGTCCCACCTGTGGCAGAGACTTCTGAATCCATATTGGTCTGATCAGTCACAGGTGAACACACAGCACATTGACCCCAATATAGTGATGCCATTTTGGTCCTCTTTAAGTACAAAGGACAACAACCCAACCCTGGGTCATATACTGTGCTACAGTACTGGGAATACAGAAACAAAAAACAACAACAACAAAAACAACCAACAAACAACTCCTTCCTTTAAGAAGCTTACATTCTTTTGGGAAGAAACACATACATAAAGAAGTAAATACAAAATCTATAAGATATAAGTGCTAGGGACAGGACATTAGCAACCTGTGGCAAAAGAAAAGGCTTAATATAAAAAGGAACAATTGAGCTGATCCTTCAAGGAAGGTAAGGATTCTAAAGGGCAGAAGTGAGGAGGAAGTACATTCCAAGCAAGAGGAACAGCCTATACAAAAGAATAAATTGTTAATGTGTGAGTGATAACAAATAGGACAGTTTGACTGAAACATGCAGTCATGAAGAAGTAATACATAATAAGCCTGGAAAAATAGGGTGGAGCCAAATTGTGAAGGGCTTTAAGTAACAAAAAAAGAGTTTGTATTTGGTCTCAGAGAAAAGAGGAAGCTGCTTTTCTTGTAGATTTCTTTTTTACATGTCAATATAATTTTTAATAATAATTTTCTGACATTTTGCAGTCTATGTTCTTTTCCTGCCTCCTAAACCCCCTCCCCAAGAGGGCAGGTAATATGATACAGATTGTACATGTGTTATCATATAATAAATATATATTTCCACAATCATGTTGTGAAACAAAACATATATCACCTACACTACAGAAAAATTCATGGAGGAAATAAAGTGAAGAATGGTATATACTTCAGTCTCTATTCAGAATCCATCAGTTACTTCTATGGCAGTGGATAACCTTTTTTGTCATGAGTCCCTTGAAATTTTCCGAGGTCTTTGCCTCATTTATAATAGTTTAGTCATTCACAGTTGATCATCATATATTATTGTTGTTCTTGCGTATGACATTCTCCTGTTTCTATTCACTCACTTTGCATCACTTCATACAAGACTTTCCAGGTACTTTTGTGATCATCTTTTTTGTCATTTCTTATAGCATGATAGTATTCCATTATAATCATATACCACAATTTGTTCAGCTGTTTCCCAACTGATGGACATCCCTTCAGTTTTCAGTTCTTTGCTATCACAATAAGATTAAATATTTTGGTACAGGTAGGTCCTGTGTGGATAGAATAAACTTTATAAAATTAGTACTTGGAGTTATTGATATTAATTTAAAATCTTACAGTCCTCTTCCCCTATCTTGACCTCTTTGGGAGACAGACTTAGTACTGATATTGCTGGATCAAAGTGCCCTTTAGGCACAGTTCCAGATTGCTTTCCAAAACAACTGTATCAGTTCACAGCTCCACCAACAGTGTATTAGTGTCCCAATTTTTCCTTATCCCCTCCAACAAAAAAAGACACTTCTTGAGTGGGATAATAAATCAGTGAAAAGAATACAATTAGTATCATACTCCAAATAAACTGATGTGTGAAAAGGCAAGAAAAGTGCTAAGAGTAACTGTCACACTTTTATTTTAGAGAGCCCTAAGTACCATATTATCTCTACTATAATCAACTAATCAAGCAACAAATATTTATTAAGCACTTGAGGTGTATAAGTTGTTCAGAGAAAACTAGTACCTCTGGTATGAGGGCTTGCTGGGCCCTTTTTCAGGGCTGCTTTCCTTCTTTGGTGTCTACCTACTACCAAGCTCTCATCTATGGTTCTATGAAGCAATAGCATGCACAATAGTCACACTTTGGTAAAATTGTCTTAGCAGACAGGCTAAATAAGGCTGAGGGTAATTAACAGGCATCAAACCTATCTTGTGAGTTAGAAGAATGTCTACCCTAAGCATGTGAAGACCTCCCCTGGCAGAATGGGCAGGTGAGAATAATTCCTTCCAACAGTCATGAAGGCAATGGAAACAAGCATTGGGAGTGCTTGAAGCAGGTTAGATATCAAAGAAGTCAAGGTGATCATCCCCTGCATCTGTAGACATCACCAGTCATTTTGACTTTTGACTTGCCACTGGAAGAGAGAGTGAAGCTGACTTTGCACAATTTTACCTCACTTAAATTCAAGATTTATATGAAGTAATGCAAAATGAAGTGAGTAGAAACAGGAGAATATTGTACACGGAAATAACAACATATGATGATCAGCTGTGAATAATTTAATAATGAGGGAAAATATTATGAGCTGAGAATGAAGTGAGAAGAAGGAATTCTCAACCAATGACCTCAATTTCTTCTGTGAGGTTTAAGTCTTGGGCTGAGAGGGTAAGGGCTAGAGTTAAGGCTTGAGGAGAGATGAGAAGGTTTATGGAGAGTTGGGATAGAGAATTAATTAGGGGATTTGTGGTTCAGTTGCTTTTCTCATGCCTGACTCTATGACCCCATTGTTGGGGAGGTTTCTTGGCAGAGGTGCTGGAGCAGTTTGCCATTTTCTTCTCCAGCTCATTTTACAAATGAAGAAACTGAGGCAAACAGGGTTGTGATTTACCCAGGGCCATACAGTCTGTAAGTGTCTCTGAGGCTAGGTTTGAACTCAGGAAGAGGATCTTTCAGATTCCAGGTCTAGCACTCTATCCACTATGCCTCCTAGCTGCCCCATTATTAGGGAATAATAACTGCTAAAAATGAGACAGTAGTTGTTAGGCAACAAATTATTTTTATATTTGGTAGCCTAAATTTGTAGTGGCCTATATCATCAAAGTTTCATATTTTCTTCCAGTTCCATTCAGTAGCATGGGGCTAAGAGTGAAGGAAGTACATCGTAGGAGCAATCTAGTGTAGGGGTTTGGCAAAGTGTGATCAGCATTAGGATAAGAGCAAAGAATTTATTTGAGGACAGAGAAGAATGTAGTGTTGAATTGGTTATACTGCTAAATTCTACTGTCTATACTTTCCATAAAAGTTCAGAGGATGGAGAAGAAATACCATTGTGAGTAGAAAGAAGTCATCATGGGAAATGTGGAACTTTAAACCTTGAAGAATAGGTAGGATTTTGATTATTAGAAAGAAGAGACAAGAAAACAAACAAACAAAAAAAGCCAGGAAAATGGCATGAACAAAAAAACAAAGGCATGAATAAAATTCTCATAACAACAAATCTTTAAATACATATAACTCCTTGACCTTGGGAAATGATTTACATATACATAAGTCATTTTAAAATAGAGAGGATCATTCAGATTGTGTTAATGTCTTCTATTCCACAGAAAAGACTTGTTGATCTTAATGGTATTCTTTTATTCTGGTATCAAAGACAAAATAGAATAATTACCAAATTTGATAGCATTAAGTGTAGATATTTCAAGCATATAGGTTTTACTTCTTATACAAAATCAAAAAGATAATTTCCAGTTACTCAATCCTATCATTCTGCCTCACATTCCTAAAGATCCACCATGTTACTATAGTTAGTGGAGAGAGTGCTTGATATGGTCAGGAAGGTCAGAGTTTAAATCTTCCCTCAGAAACTTACAAGCAATAACCATGAGTAAATCATTTAGCTTCTCTTAATCCCATTTTCCTCATTTGAGAATAATAATAGCACCTACTCCTCTAGGGTTATTGTATGGACTGATATAATGTTTGTAAAGTGTTTTGCCAACCTTAAAACACCATCTAAATAAATGTTAGTGGAACACCACTGACTCTGGAAAACTAAAAATGAATGCCCTACAGAGGATAGTAGAGAGATGCATAGTAGGTTCAGGAGTAAGCTACAATACCTAACTATTGAGGAGCTCAAAAAAAAAATAGAAAAGGATGGCATCAAAGAATAGAAAGGCAGGAAGAAAAAATGTGACTAAAGTGAAGATTAACACATGGACAGCCAAAGAATTCCATTGGTTAGCTGGGAGATTATATAGGGTAGTCCTTTGATGTAAATTTTGAAAAAAAAAACCATGGATAATAGGCACACAGGATAGACAGACTGAAGAGTTCAACCTGTGCTCTTGAAGGGAATTCCTAAATCAATGAGATCATAGATCCTTTTAAAATTTTCATCATCATCATCATTGATTATTACTTCTACTTGATGTTCAGTCATTCTAATCATATCAGACTCTCCATGACCCCATTTAGGGTTTTCTTAGTAAAGATACTGAAGTGATTTGCCATGTCCTTCTCTGGTTCATTTTACAGATAAGGAATCTGAGTCAAAAAGGGTAAAGCAAATTGACCAGGGTAACTCAGCTAGTAAATATCGGAGAACAGATTCCTGAACTCTGGAAGAGTCTTCCTGACTTGAGGCCCTGTACTCTGCCACTGTGCCACCTACTTGCCCCCTGACATATTTGCTCTATGCAAACAACAGAGCCTAGGCAAATAACTTGAACTTTTATTCCTATGAGCTACTAAGATTATAAATTGGACAAGTTATTTTGATGTGAAAAAATGTCCTTTATCATTGAAACTGCCAGTCTATACTAAGGAAAGAGGTATAGTTCTTGCCCTTAAAGAATTTACAGTAAAAGAGAGGACATACATACAGATAAACAGAACAGAGAAATGGACAGACAAATTGCTATTCAAGTTCAGATGAAGTAGACCTAACTTTTTATTGGTGGGACCTGGGAAGCCCTCCCAGAGGAGGTATTTGCTGGACACCTTGAAAGATGGATAGGGTTTTTTAAATTAATTAATTAATTTGTTTATTACATCAAAATAACCCAGGTTCCTTCTCTTCCTTCCTCATATTAGGGAAGGTATCATGTGACAAAAAGATATGTATATATATATATATATATAATTTATGTCATATTTCTACTTATTAGTTCTCTCTCTGGAGGTGGACATACAAAAATCATTCCTCAAACAATATTTCTGTTGCCATATATAATGTTCCCTTGTTTCTGCTCATTTAATTCTTCATAATTTCATGTAGGTCTTTCCAAGTTTTTCTAAAATTAAGTTGTTCATCACTTCTTACAGTGCAGTGGTATTCCATCACAATCAAATGCTACACTTTGTTTAGCCATTTCCCAATTGATGGACATCATTTCAATTTCCAGTTCATTGCCACCAAAAAAGAGTTACTATACATATTTTAAAACATATGATTTCTTTTCCTTTTCCCCAATCATCTTAAAAAATAAACAGTGATGTTGCTGGGTCAAAAGTTATACACAGTTTTATAACTCTTTAAACATAATCCCAGATTGCTCTCCAAAATGGTTGAATCAAATCAATAGGGTTTTAATATTTCAAAATGGAGATAAGACATCCCAGTTATCATATGCACAAGATATGAAATAGAGGGAAGTCAAAGTAGTCCTTGGGAACAACTAGTAGAGTATATAAAATTTAGATATTAATGGGACCTTCTGATATATCTATATAATAAGAAGCCTTGGAGCACAGGAAAAGAAATTGAGGCAAAAGATAGCAATTTGAGAGGCATCCATCTAGAGATGAATACTTTCATAATCTGGGGAATATTTGTATAACAACCTCCATAAAACAAAATTATTCACAATTTCCAGCTCCGAGAACTCATAACTTTTTTGTAGTACTCAATACAACAAAATTCGGAGAGTATAATGTGACCATATGAACTTTGGTAGACTTCCTACAACAAAACTTGGGTATGTACTGTAATAAAACCTATATAATTTTTTAAACTGTTGTTCTCATACAGGATTCATTCTATTTAGCTTATATAACTGTGTATGAACTCACTATATAAGTATTCAAACTATGAGACTTCGCCAGATAATTAAGTCATCATCCATAAATATTTCTTATAACATTACATGGTTGTCAAAGGTGTTTTTCACACTTTTTTTTGTTTGCTTCATTAGAACGATCCACCAAATTAAACTGCTATTAAAACCCATTCATCTATCTTACTTTCCTCTCAGTTCTTTTAATGCCCTTTGAAGTTTTCATTCATTCTTCTCATATGAAAATCTCTTACAGTTCAAAAGTATTTTTAAATTTCTGATGTGACAAGTAACATTTATACACTCTTGTTCTTCAGTTGTGTTTGACTCTTGGTGACCCTGTTTGAAGTTTTCTTGGCAAGGTACTAGGGTTATTTACCATTTCCTTCTCTAGCTCATTTTACAAATGAGGAAACTAAGGCAAACAGGGTTAAGTGACTTGACCAGGGTCACAAACTAGTAAGTGTCTAAGGCTGGACTTGAACTCAGGTCTCCTTGAATCTAGGCCCCAGTTATCTATCCATTGTGCCACCTATGACCCTACAAATAGGACTTCTTTTTTTCTCCTTCAGTTTCTATACAGATTATTTCTTTGGTTCCTTTATCCAAGTTGGCCCTTTTTGTATTCCATCATTTGTCAGTTGCAAATACAAAGTATTATGTATGAATGCTTTGTATGATAAGTTCCTTTATTACAGACTAATTACTGGTAATATAGGAGATAAATGGAAGGAAGAAGAGACCAGCTCCCTCTTTTGTGCTGAGTTGATGCTGCTCTCTTGCCTATAAAACACTCTCCTCTTCATCTCTATTGACTAGAATCCTTAGTTTTCTTGAAAAACCACCTCAAATGCCATGTCCTTCATGAGGTCTTTTCTGATTCCATGAACTGCCCTTTTCAAAAAATCAGTCTGAGTTCAATTTGTATATATCTTATTTTTATATGTGTTTTTATTTTTCCCTTCCCTCCCCCAATAGCTCTTTGAGAACAGATTCCCCTTATTTTCAACTATATATCCTTAGCATATAGCATAAAAGTTGGTACATAGTAGGCACCTAAAAAAATGCTTGTCAAAAGAATGTTTTAAAGGGAGTTGTATTTAGGTATAGGTTAGACTAAGTGGTCCCTGAAGTCCCTTTCAACTCAAATTTTTTGATTCTATGTTCCGTATAGCACCTGTAGCACTCTTCCCACCCCACCTCCTCACTACTGCCACATACACAGTCCCCAGAATAGCAATTTAGGTTCAATACCCTTTCCTTTTCTCAGGTCCATATCCTCTCAAAACTCTAGTTCAGTCTCTACACTTATCAATGCATATATATTTTCTCTAGTTAGCCCAAGGACACAACTAGTTAAAAGCAAAGATATTAAATGAAATAACTTAGTAAATGGAGTACGTATTCTCCAACAAGTATACTTATCATCATTGAGTAGAATAAGTATGCAAAGAGTGTTCATGTATGAATGGCCCACAGTTATTATATGCATTAGGATTTATCATTACTTTTTGGCACAGTGACAAACTGAAACAACTGATCCTTCTGCATAGGTAGAGGGAATTACTTCACCAAGAGTTTACAATGAAATCATGGGTCTGATAAAAAAAAAAAATTTTTTTACAAACTGTGCTTTGACACTATATACTTCTCCAAAACACCCAAATACCCCTCAAAGGATACAACAACCCCACTTGACACATTTTGCCCAGTTAAATAAAACTATATAATAAAATTATGAGAATATATTTTCCTATCCTATGTTAATTTCTATTTAAGGGTCATTGATTAGAGAATTTTTTGTGTATTCCTATGTTTAGGTTCTGGGTCAGAGATTCTGCTTTTTACATTTTCTTTGTCCTTAGGAATCCTAATGAATGTCTTTATTTTGACAAAATTTGGCTAATAGGAAAGTGAGACAGAGATTATCTTCCTACCTACATGGCCTTCATCATATGGGGATAAGGAGGGTTGTATAGTTTAATGGACCACCTCCTAATTAGCTATTTACCAATTAGAAATATCTTGGAGGGGGCAGCTGGGTAGCTCAGTGGATTGAGAGCTAGCCCTAGAGATGGGAGGTCCTAAGTTCAAATCTGGCCTCAGACACTTCCCAGCTGTGTGACCCTGGGCAAGTCACTTGACCCCCATTGCCTAGCCCTTACCACTCTTCTGCCTTGGAGCCAATACACAGTATTGACTCCAAGATGGAAGGTAAGGGTTTAAAAAAAAAAAGAAATATCTTGGAATGTTCAAGGGAGGGACTGAATAATGAGCTCATAAAACTCTAAAGATCAGTCTGTTAAGTTTTGGGGGTGTTTGGTCATTTGAGGGGGCCATTGAACTAGCAATTTATTAGTTATGCTTGTCTAATGTGTGAATTAAATATCTAGAGGACCTTCAACCCAGTCCAATCCCAGAAGACTCACCACTGTAAGTAGCCGTAGGAGTCACAAAGTCATGTGTCCTAATCTGCCAGCATTGCAGATTAGATTCCTGACCAGCAAAAGTCCAGGAAGTCAGGGGATGTGATATATGGGGACTGAAACCTTGAGCCAACTGTAGGATCCTATGGGACTGAGCTTGAAAAGTCAGCATGTGAATCTCTCAAGGGATTTCTCTGCCATTCCTTAGGGCTTGTGGAAGAAGCCCTCTTTCAGCCATCCATTTGGGCTTATCTATGTAGCCATCTCTGATAAGCAGAGTAGGGGGGACTGAGCTGGGCTGGAATGTGGGACCTAATCTTACTTTAAATTAGAAAGGTTGAGAGGTGGGTCAAGATGGGGGTATAGAGGCAGCAAAAGTTCAGACTTCTGAAAACCCTTCCTTACTGATTACAAACTATATGCTCCAAGAGACTGAAAATCAAACCTAACAACAATACAGAGCCAAGGAACCCTACTGTTGGACTCAAATTAAAAGGTATGCCCCCAAAAACCAGAATTCTAAAACACTCCAGTTTAAGAGGAAGGAAAAAGGAAGGTCCTGGGACCCCTCCCTCACCTAGAGAGCTAAGCCTCCAGTGGCACCTGGAACCTCTGGGTGGTCAAAGGTACTGGTCTGGAGGGAGTACCTTGCAGGCAAAGCTGTGCCAGGCTCAGAGTGTCCAACACAGGCAGTGGGGAAACATTTAGAGAAGAAACACAGAGCACAGATCTGGCAACCTAGTTGCAGCAGTGGAGACACTCCATATTGTCCCCCCCTTCCCAGAGGTTTTGGCCTTAGGACACATCCAGCAACCCAGCTGGACTTAATCCCATCAAAGCCTCCAGAGGACAGGGAAGCTCAAGCTCCAATACCCCTCCCCCACAGACTGCACTGAGTGATTTACTGACAAAACTCCAAGGGTGAAGGCAGAAAGAAAAGCCCAAAACCACAAAAAAATGAGAGGAGCAAGAGCTCAGGCAACAGCATGGAGTAAAGAAGGGGTAAATATGAGCAAACAACAGAAAAAAAAAGAAATTGCAATCGACAGCTTCTATACAAGAAATGAAAAAAGAGCAAATGGAACAGAGAAGGATGAAGGAAAGCCAAGCAAAAAAAAAAAAAAAACAGAAACCCCAATGAATTGGATACAGGCTCTGGAAGAATTCAAAATACAATTAAGAGAGGTTGAAGACAATTGGGAAAATAACTTAAAAACTAAGATAAGTCATCTGGAAACAGAGGCACTTGAACTAAAACAAGAAAACGGTGTCTAGAAAGCCAGAATCAGCCAGCTTGAAATTGAGGCAAAGGAGATGAAAGATGAGGCAAAAAAGATGAAAGATGACCTCCAAAGAAAGTCAGACCAGGATGACCAAAAATCTAGGGATGAAATCCAGTCTTTAAAAACCAGAATACAACAACCAGAAGCAAGTGATTTCACAAGGCAGCAGGACACCATAAAACTAAATCAAAAGAATACAAAAATTGAGGAAAATATGAAGCACCTCATTCACAAACAGAAGATTTAGAAAATTGTTCCAGGAGAAACAACTTAAGAATCATTGGTCTACCAGAAGACCATGACAAAAGAAAAAGCCTGGACATTATACTACAGGAAATTATCCAAGAAAACTGCCCCAATATTTTAGAACAAGAGGAAAAAGTGGAGATTGAAAGAATCCACAGATCACCTCTTGTACTTAATCTCCAACTGACAACACCCAGGAGTGTTATAGGCAAATTCAAGGACTATCAGACCAAGGAAAAAATATTACAAGCTGCTAAGAAAAAGTCATTCAGATACCAAGGAACTACAGTCAGGAAAACACAGGATCTGGCTGCATCTACACTGAATGACCAAAAGGCATGGAATATGATATTCCAGAAAGCAAGGGAACTAGGTCTACAACCAAGAATCAATTACCCAGCAAAACTGACTATTTTCTTACAGGAAAAAGTATGGTAATTTAACAAAATAGAAGAATTCCAAGCATTTGTAAAGACCAGACCTGAACAGAAAATTTGATGCCCAAGCACAGAACTCAAGAGAATCATCAAAAGGTAATTAAGAAAGAGGGGAAAAAAGAAAAACAAAACAAAAAACCCTCTTTTTAAAAAGAGACCCAATAAGTAAAAATGATATGTATCCCAATAAGAAAAGAGGTCATTAGTAACTCTTAAAAATTGTTATTATCATCTGGGCAGCTGGAAGAATTACACTTAGAGGGAACAGTGACAAACTGTATAGGATGAAATGCCAAGCCATAAATATGTATATAGACATATGCACACATAAATACATACATATGTACATATATATGCATATATACAACTAGAGCTAAAAAAAGAAGTTAATACTAAAAGAAATGGGAAAAGAAACAAAAGGAGGTAAATTTATATGTCACAAAGAAGCTCATGTCAGGAGGTGGGAGAGCATCAATACACTGGAAGGGTAGAGGTTAAAGATAGGAAATACTCAACTCTTATGTGCATTGAAATTGACTCAAAGAGGGAAGAACAATCAAATCCATTGGGGCAGAGAATTTATTTGTGCCCTATAGGGAAGCAGAAGGGTAACAAATGGACTGGTGGGGAGGGAAGCAGTACAAGGGAGGGAGAGGATGGGGGCTAGTTTAAAAAGACTGTAAAGAAAATAATGGGGAAATAAAATGAAAGGAGGTTGAAAGGGAAGCAAAATAAGGGTGGGAACTAGGGGGACTGATTAAAAACAAACATTGGTGTAGAAGGAAATAGTGAAAGAAGAAAAGGCAGGACTAGGAGTAGAAATCAAAATGCTGGAAAATACAGAGCTGGTTATCATAACTCTGAATGTGAATGGAATGAACTCACCCATAAAATGCAAGTGTATAGCAGAGTGGATTAGAATCCAAAACCCTACCATATGCTGTCTACAAGAAACACATATGAGGAAGGCAGACACATATAGGGTAAAAGTAAGAGGATGGAGCCAAATCTATTGGGCATCAACTGATAAAACGAAGGCAGGAGTCAAAATCATGATATCTGACAAAGCCAAAGTAAAAATAGATCTAGTTAAAAGGGAAGGTAATTACATCCTGATAAAAGGCAGTATAGACAATGAGGAAATATCAGTACTCAACATGTATGCACCAAATGGCATAGCATCCAAATTTCTAAAGGAGAAACTAGTGGAGCTCAAGGATGAAATAGATAGAAAAACTATACTAGTGGGAGACCTGAACCTTCCTCTACCTGAACGAGATAAATCAAACCAAAAAATAAATAAGAAAGAGGTAAGAGACGTGAATGAACTCTTGGAAAAAATAGAGTTAGTAGATATGTGGAGAAAATAGGGGCAAAAGGAATACACCTTCTTTTCAGCAGCACATGGTACATTCACAAAAATTGATGATGTATTAGGACATAAAAACATTGCAAAAAAGTGCAAAAGAGCAGAAATAATAAATGAAACCTTCTCAGATCACAATGCAATGAAAATAATAATTAGCATGAGTACATGGAGAGGCAAATCAAAGATTAATTGGAAATTAAACAATACAATTCTCTAAAATCGGTTAAAGAACAAATCATAGAAACTATTAATAACTTCATTGAAAAAAATGACAATGATGAGACATTCTTTCCAAATATATGGGATGCAGCCAAAGCAGTACTCAGGGGGTAATTCATATCCTTGAGTTCATATATTAACAAATTAGAGAGGGCAGAGGTCAATGAATTGGGCATGCAAATTAAAAAACTAGAAAGTGAATAAATTAATAATCCTCAGATGAAGACTAAATTAGAGGTCTTACAAATAAAAGGAGAAATTAATAAAATTGAAAGTCAAAGAACTATTGATTTAATAAATAAGACTAGAAGCTGGTACTTTGAAAGAACAAAATAGACAAAGTACTGGTCAATCTAATTAAATAAAGGAAAGAAGAAAACCAAATTGACAGTATCCAAGATGAAAAGGGAGACCTCACCTCTAATGAAAAGAAAATTAAGACAATTATTAAAAATTATTATGCCCAATTACATGGCAATAAATATGGCAATCTAGGTGATATGATGAATATTTACAAAAATATAAATTGCCTAGACTAACAGAGGAAGAAATAGACTACCTAAACAACCCCATATCAGAAAAGAAATTGAACAAGCCATCAAAGTACTTCCTAAGAAAAAATCCCCAGGTCCAGATGGATTCACAAATTAATTTTATCAAACATTCAAAGAACAACTAATCCAATATTACACAAACTATTTGACAGAATAAGCAAAGAAGGAGTTCTACCAAATTCCTTTTATGACACAAATATGGTACTGATTCCAAAGCCAGGCAGGCCAAAAACAGACAAAGAAAACTATAGACCAATCTCCTTAATGAATATAGATGCAAAAATCTTAAATAGGATACTAGCAAAAAGACTCCAACAAGTGATCATTAGGGTTATTCACTATGACCAGATAGGATTCATACCAGGGATGCAAGAATGGTCCAATGTTAGGAAAACCATCCACATAATTGACCATATTAACAAGCAAACTGACAAAAGTCACATGATTATCTCAATAGATGCAGAAAAAGCCTTTGACAAAATACAACACTCATTCCTATTGAAAACACTAGACAGCATAGGAATAGAAGGGTCATTCCTAAAAATAATAAACAGTATATATCTAAAACCATCAGCAAACATCATCACCAATGGGGATTAACTAGAAGCCTTTCCGATAAGATCAGGAGTGGATGCCCATTATCAACTCTATTATTTAACATTGTACTAGAAACACTAGCTGTAGCAATTAGAGAAGAAAAAGAAATTGAAGGTATTAAAATAGGCAATGAGGAGATCAAGCTATCACTCTTTGAAGATGATATGATGGTCTACTTAAAGAACCCTAGAGAATCAACCGAAAAACTAGTTGAAATAATCAACAACTTTAGCAAAGTTGCAGGATACACAATAAACCCACATAAGTCAGCAGCATTTCTATAGATTTCCCACACATCTCAGCAAGAACTAGAAAGAGAAATTCCATTCAAAATCACCCTAGACAATATAAAATATTTAGGAATCTATCTGCCATGACAAACACAGGAACTATATGAACACAACTACAAAACACTCCCACACAATTAAAACTAGATCTAAACAACTGGAAAAACATCAATTGCTCAGGGGTAGGATGAGCTAACATAATATAAATGACAATCCTACCCAAATTAATTCACTTATTTAGTGCCATACCCATTGAACTACCAAAAAACTTTTTTTACTGAATTAGAAAAAAACATAAAGTTCATTTGGAAGAACAAAAGATAAAGGATATCAAGAGAAATGATGAAAAAACTATGTGAAGGAAGGAGGCCTTGCAGTCCCAGATCTCAAACTATACTATAAAGCAATGGTCATCAAAACAATTTGGTAATGGCTAAGAGAGAGAAAGGAGGAACAGTGGAATAGACTTGGGGTAAGTGACCTCAGCAAGACAGTCTATGATAAGCCCAAAGATCCCAACTATGGGGACCAAAGTCCATTATTTGTTTAAAAAAAAAACTGCTAGGAAAATTGGAAGACAAGTATGTGAGAGATTAGGTTTGGATCAACATCTCACACCCTACCCAAAGATTAAACTCAGAATGGGTGAATGACTTGAATATAAAGAAGGAAACTATAAGCAAATTAGATGAGCACAGAATAGTATACATGTCAGATCTTTGGGAAAGGAAAGACTTTAAAACCAAGCAAGAGCTAGAAAAAAATCACAAAATGTAAAATCAATATTTTTGATTACATCAAATTAAAAAGTTTCTGTACAAACAAAATCAATGTAACCAAAATTAGAAGAACCAAATTGGGAAACAATCTTCATAACAAAAACCTCTGACAAAGGTCTAATTATTCAAATTTATAAAGATCTAAGTCAATTGTATAAAAAAATCAAGTCATTCTCCAATTGATAAATAGGCAAAGCACATGAATAGGCAATTTTCTATTAAAGAAATCAAACCTATTAATAAGCACATGAAAAAGTGTTCTAAATCTCTCATAATTAGAGAGATGCAAATCAAATCAACTCTGAGGTACCACCTCACACCTAGCAGATTGGCTAACATGACAGCAATAGAAAGTAATGAATGCTGGAGGAGATGTGGCAAAGTCGAGACATTAATGCATTGCTGGTGGAGTTGTGAATTCAACCATTCTGGAGGGCAATTTGGAACTATGCCCAAAGGGCACCAAAATACTATCTGCCCTTTGATCCAGCCATAGCACTGCTGGGATTGTACTCCAAAGAGATAATAAGGAAAAAGACTTGTACAAGAATATTCATAGCTGCGCTCTTTGTGATAGGAAAAAATTGAAAAATGAGCAGATGCCGTTCAATTGGGGAATGGCTGAACAAATTGTGGTATATGTTGGTGATGGAATACTATTGTGCTAAAAGGAATAATAAAATTGAGGAATTCCATGGGAACTGGAATAACCTCCAGGAATTGATGCAGAGTGAAAGGAGCAGAACTAGGAGAACATTGTACACAGAGACTGACACATTGTGGTACAAGAGAACGTAATGGGCTTCTCCATTAGTGGCAATGCAGTGATCCTGAACAACTTGGAGGGACTTATGAGAAAAATCACTATCCACATTCAGAGAAAAAATTGTGGGAGTAGAAACACAGAACAAAAACAACTGTTTGAATATATGCATCAAGGGGATATGGCTACGGATATAGAATGAACATCTGAATGAACATCCTAGTGCAAACACCAACAGCATGGAAATAGGTTCTGATCAAGGACACATGTAATACCCAATGAAATTGCATGTTGGTTGTGGGAAGAGTGGGGGAAGGGGAGGGAGGGAAATAATGTGATTCTTCTAACCAAGGAATAATGTTCTAAATTGACTAAATAAATTAATTAAAAAAAATAATAAATTAGAAAGGTTGGAAACTTATATCTCTTTCTCTTTACCATTAAATACTTATAAATTTAGTATAAAGTCTTGACGATTAACTTTTATTCATAACACGAATCAATAAATTGATATTTTTACACCAAATCAGGCTCTTGAAATAATTTTGATTAATTTAATTAAACAGAATGCTTGAGACTAATAATACATTTCATTATCCACTTTTGTATATTTTCTAACTTAGTTAATGCATACATATTAATAGGGTCATTTAACACAATTTAATTAGCTGTGTGATCAGTGATAGGCTTGAAGAAAATTTCTTCATGTATAGACATTAGATAGATAATAGCAAGCTTACTGTTGTTCAGTCATTTCAATTGTGTCAGATTCTTCTTAATCCTGAAGACCAAAGCACAACAATGCTTTAAGAAAATGGGATTTTCTTGGGAAAAAAACACTGGAGTGGTTTCCCATTTCTTTTTTGAGTGGATTAAGGCAAACAGAGATTAAGTGACTTGTCGAGGTTCACAAAACCAGTAAATTTTTGAGGCTGTATTTGAACTCAGGTCTTTCTGATTCCAAGCTCAGCTCTCTTTCCACTGAGCCTTCTAGCTGCCTCAAACTGACCCCTAATAAAAAAAAAAAAGGCTGATTTGGGGCAAGTTTTTTTGCCTATTACCCCTCTCCTACTTCTGACTCACATCACCTTTCTGTTCCCTGAGCTTGTTTCATGGTTACATATTATTTTTCAGTCCATAAATTTCCTGTTATTTAAGGTAAAGGGTGAATGCTTCAGAATCTGAGAATCACCCATTTCATGGAATAAAGCAAGCCCAATCCTGACCCTGATTCAGATTCCTTTGGACTTTTTTTGCTGGTAAACTCTTGCATATCATAGAGATATTTGCAGGACTGATCTTTTCCAGAGAACCCAGAAAAGCACATGGAACTAAGACATGAGTCAGTACAACATCTTCAAAAAATCATAAACATGTAGCCAGCTCTACATTTTTTTAAATGTAGCCCAGAGTCATACTGGACATATTTAATACTAGATGAAGAGCTCATTTTAGCATATTCAGGTTAACTATATTATTTTTAAAAAGAAGGAAAACATAAAACTTACTTTGCAGCAGAGTCAGATGTTAGTTGTAAATGACTTAAATGAAACCACCTTCAGAGATGACTTCACCTCACTTCTGTGTAATCTAACCAGCAGAACTGGTTACATTCTTGGACATTGGTCTCCTTTCCATGTTTATTTCTAAAAACAGTACCAGTCCTCCTTTCTGCTTGTCCTCTAGAAAGAAATATATCTATCATGGTGTTCCATCACCTACAGTTCAAGTTAGGACTGTCAGTAAGAGTGGTTATAGTAGTTCTTCAAACCCTGTTCTGGATATTAATTTAGACACAAGAGGCACAAAATCCTGTTGATTTCCCTAAGGGATAGATCCTAAAGCCATAATGATACATGGAATGGATATCTGGGCTTCTAATTAAATAGCACTCGATACCCTTTCCTTTTTGGAGCACAGAAGACCCTTAAAAACTAATCAAATCTCCCACAACTCAGTCTGGCTTTTAGGTGCATATGCTCCTTTTTTCCTTCTGATTTTTGGTCACAGTTATTCCTTTTCTGTATAAGAAACTGAGAAAGAAAACACTTTTGGTATATGTTTTATTGTTGCCTCTTGGTTTGTTTTTTTTTAATATTACAATCATTTCTGAATATAAGCTACCACATACTTCTGCCAACCCTTGAAAAACAGAAAAACAAGGAAGAAAAAGCTATCACTCAATGACCTAGTCTACACAACATTTCACACTCATTGTCTCTGTCACCAACACCAAAGAAGCACATTTTATCATATGTCCTTCAGGGCAAAGATTGGGCATTACCATTTCTTAGATTTCAGCTGTGTTTTAGTGAGGAATATTTATAGGTATATAAGGGACTGTTGGAGTCATTTAGTCCAATCTCCTTCATTTTCCAAAGTGTAAACTCAGTCCCAGTGATTTTCCCTGTCACACAGGTATTGGAGAGCAGAATTGGGACTTGAACTCAGGCCCAGTGACACCAACTTTAGCCCCTTTTTGACTATGCTGCTCCCCAACTCTTTCCAGGCCTCTCTGAAAAGAGAAATTTTTATCAAAAAGCTATGCTACCTTGTGTAACTTACAACTGGTGCTAAACTATACATAGCCAAGTACCAGCAAATCAGCAACAATGCATTCCTTCTAGGTAATGGAATTTTTCCCCTTTTTTTTTGTCCAAAGTGACCATGTCTCAGTGCAAGGGAAAAGGCACACAGAGCTGAAACACTGACATTCCTGTTCATAAAGGAGAATGAAGAAATTCCTTTAGACACATGAATGTAATCATGATTGTTTCCTACCCTAAAGGAATGCAGCAACACTGATGCTTTGATGCACATCTGAAAAAACACAGTCCAGATTAACTTATAAGAAGTCTGTACTTGACACTACATTTTAACTACATATTTAATTTTCTTTAACGTATTAGTTATTTTAATTTTTTGCAAGTTTTGCCCCTCATTTAAAATTTTTTTTAATTTTAAATTTTTAAAAATTTCTAAATGATGGCATTGGATTTGGTTATGGCCCAACTCACATTTAATTGGCATGTAAATCTCTTTTTTTCTTTTATGAATTTTTCATTTAATTTTTATTTTATTTCTTTCTAAATTACATGTAAACAAAACCATTTAACATTAAACACATTTTTGAGTTTCAAATTCTCCCCTTTCTTAGCCTCCTCCCTCCTTGAGAAGGCAAGCAGTTTTATATAGATTATGCCTATGCAGTCATGCAAAACGTTTCCATATTAGCCATGTTGCAAAATAAAATGCAGACAAAATAAAACTCCAAGAAGGATGAAAGTTTTTAAAAAGTATCCTTTTATCTGCATTCAGGTTCCATCAATTCTTTCTCCAGAGGTGAACAGCATTTTTCATAAGTCCTTCAAAATTGTCTTGAATCATCGTATTTCTGGTAATAGCTAACATTCTTTTTTTTCTTCCAATCTTTCTTCAAGCTTTCAATTGATGATAAGAGCAATAGTTGACATTTTTATAATAATTTAAAGTTTACAAAACATTTTGCACATGCTATTTAATTTAGTATTACCCCCTTTTGATAGAGGAAGAACCCGGGGTTCAGAGAAGCTAAATGACTTGCCCAGGATCATATAGCTATTAAGTACAGGAGGTAGGAGCCAAACCCATCTCTAAGTTCAGAACTGCCTCTCCTATAGCCCCAAAGTCATTATTAACATTGCTGGCCCAGTTAATGAACTGAGCACTGTACTTGGGAACAAATTTCCATTCTGACATTTACAAACTCTGTGACCATTGGCTAGTCACTTAATTTTTTCCCTCACCTTGAGGAAACCTATAAAATGGGAACCAATAAAATCACAGTCTTAAAACTTTAAAAGCCAATTAGTCCAGTCCATGCTTATATGACAATCTTTCCTACAACATACTCCCATAGAGAACCCATTGCTTCCTGAAACAATGTATTCCATTTTTAGATAGGTCTAATTGGTTGTATATAATAATCTTTCTACTAACTAAAACAGTGTATTTCTATAAGGGAAAAACATCTATTTTAAACCTTAAAGCACTATAAGTGTAAAGCATTATTTTTTTAATTAAAAATTTTTATTGTCATGCAAAACACACTTCCATATTGGTCATTGTTGTAAGAGCACACTCATATATAACCAAACCCTCCAAATAAAATCATAAATACAGTGATGTGAAAGACAACTCCAACAGTTCTTTCTCTGGAGTAGCATTCCCCTTCATAAATCTTTCAGGATTTTCCCAGATCATTGCATTTCTGAGATTAGCCAAATTTTCACAGATAATCATCATCCAACATTGCTGTTATTGTGGGCAACGTTCTCCTGGTTCTACTTATTTTGTTCTGCATCAGTTCCCACAGACCTTTCCAACTTTTTCTAAAATCATCTTGAAGCATTATTATTAATATTACAAACAACCCTCAGACCTAAAACAATCATCACCAGTGTCTTAAACACTGAACTTCTGACAGTGTTTTATGTATTCCTAAACCCTAGATATATTTTAATTATTCTGTATCTTTTTTTCTTTTTTCTTTTAAACATTATTTTATTTGGTCATTTTCAAACATTATTCATCGGAAGAAAAGATCATTTTCTTTTCCTCCCCCCCTCCCACCACCCCTCCCATAGCCAACGCACGATTCCACTGGGTATCACATGTGTCCTTGATTCAAACCCATTTTCATGTTGTTGGTATTTGTATTAGGGTGTTCATTTAGAGTCTCTCCTCAGTCATATCCCCTCCACCCCTGTAGTCAAGCAGTTCCCTTTCCTCGGTGTTTTTACTCCCACAGTTTGTCCTCTGCTTGTGAATAGTGTTTTTTCTCCTAGATCCCTGCAGATTGTTCAGGGACATTGCATTGACACTAATGGAGAAGTCCATTACATTCAATTGTACCACAGTGTATCAGTCTCTGTGTACAATGTTCTCCTGGTTCTGCTCCTTTTGCTCTGCATCACTTCCTGGAGGTTGTTCCAGTCTCCATGGAATTCCTCCACTTTATTATTCCTTTGAGCACAATAGTATTCCATCACCAACATATACCACAATTTGTTCAGCCATTCCCCAATTGAAGGGGATCTATTGTATCTGTATCTATTTAGACCCACAAAAAAACTCATAAATGGTTCCTGTTATTTTTCTTTTAAAAAATTATAAATCTGGCAAACATCCATACACATGAATATTTTCATACGCAAATATGTAGCAGGGTATTAGACTGTAACTTTTTGGGCAAATACAGTGTCAAATAGTATTATTCCTTCTCACCTGAGGACTCTGGTGGGAGGAAGAATTTGAACTAGAAATTGGTTTGATAGTAAGAAGAATTCCAGCAGGTAAGGTTTGTGGTGGTAGTGGTGGTAAGAACTTTATTTGCAGAGAATCTTCTGACTGACTCTTTCCTAGAATGAGAAAGAAAGAGAGAGACAGAGAGAAGGAAGGAAGGAAAGAAGGAAGGAAGGAAGGAAGGAAGGAAGGAAGGAAGGAAGGAAGGAAGGAAGGAAGGAAGGAAGGAAGGAAGGAAGGAAGGAAGGAAGGGAACAAAAGACATAATGACTCTGAATTAACTATGAATGTTGATATTGTCTCTTTCCCAAGAACTAACCCGTTTTGCATAGGGAATAAATTTAACAAATCCAACGAATAAGAAGCTCACTCTCAGTCATCCTAGCCTCTGGTTATTGTTTCTTGCCTAAATTTCTCTTAGGTGGCTATTCAACAATCTCTCCAAAAGACTACTTAACCACCTCTTCCTCTCTGTCTCACTGGAGATGGCAAAAACCTTGGTCTTGGTACTGTGGGGGAATCCAGAGTCCAATCTTTTCATTGCCATTACAGACTTTTTATTATAATTACTTGGTAATCTCCACCCCCCTGCTTTTTCTTTTTTCATTTTTTTTTCAGGGTAAAAGGGGATAGAGTCATTCATTTCTAGATAGAAGATGGTGTCCAAGATTGAGCCACCCTTGGGATGGCCTCTACCAGTCTGGGTTAGATGGGACATGGCTAGGGTCCAGGTGAGAAGCAGATTTGCTTGTTATTGCTTTACCCTGTGAGTGATTGCTTTAGATGGGCAAATTTACATTCTACTCATCTATCTTCTCTCCAGAGAGAGAACAATTGTTAACTCGAAGTGTCCTTGTTTTTTAAAACTACATATATAATTGCTATTTTAATTAGTACTACAGACTGATTTTCCAAGTGGGGAAAACCTGGATCTGGTACTTCTCCACTAGAAGCTAAAAATAACTGTTGGTCTGGTGAGGGGAATGAGTAACTTTGAGGCACAATGCCCCAATTGTTTTCTCTCCCAGGGTTTATGAAGGGGTGGAGTCACAACTAGAGAATTAGTTGTACCTAGTGAATGACAGGGAAAGTCTGGTGACAACCACATTATAAAGGTGAAAGGCCATTCACTAGGGAATAGTTATTCTTCTTATACAGGTAACTCTCATAGACACCTGGCAAGGAAAAGCAGAAAAAGTAGACTCTATATGATATGTAAATCTCTGTTCAGTCTATTTTTAAAGTATATATTAAACTATCATTTTAAAAAATCCTGGAAAGACTTATATGAAGTGATACAAAATGAAAAGAGCAGAACCAGGATTAAGTTCTACACATTAACAGCAGTAATGTTCCATAATCAATTGTGAATAACTTAACCTTCATCAGCAAAGGTTCCAAGGATCCACGACAACTGCATGAGACTCATGAAAAAAAGCTATCCACTACCACA
This sequence comes from Monodelphis domestica, assembly GCF_027887165.1. NCBI lineage: Eukaryota > Metazoa > Chordata > Mammalia > Didelphimorphia > Didelphidae > Monodelphis > Monodelphis domestica. The sequence continues at coordinate 228,120,619 of NC_077234.1, read as the reverse complement.
GAGGGAATTGATGGAGTCTGGTTGCAGATGGAAGCATACCATTTTCCACTTTATCTCCTTCATAAGTTTTTTTTCTTGGAGAAGGTATATGTCTATTCTTTCACAACATGATAACACATATATAACCAGTATCATATTACTTGCTATCTTGGGGAGGGGGGAAAGGTGGGAGGGAGAGAAAGAACATGAATTGCAAAATTTCAGGAAACAATTATCAAATATTGTAACATGTATAAAATAACATAAAAAATTTTAATATATTAAACTTAACACACTAGTATCAAAATTAACTCTGCTTCTCTGTTTCTACTGAATTTTCTTCTCTCTTCTATTTTAAAAAAGTATTTCATTGACCTTCCTTTATTCTTTTTGTGTCATGCTTAACACCTTTTCACTCCCTCCAACATTCCCCTCTCCAAAATGATAGCACTCCCTTGATGCAAGTATAGGCAAGCAAAAAAAGAAATTAATACAGTGATTAAACCTGAAACTATATAATAAATGTATCAATATGGTAAATTAATATAATATAAAGATTGATTTTTGTTTGTACAAAAACATTTCAGTTTTATGTAATCAAAATCATCCATCTCATCTTCTGTGATCTCAATTCCTTGAGTTCAGAACTCTCCTCCTAGTCAAAGTCATGACTTTTTCCTTTAACTTATTTATGATATAGCCTTATATATCTAGATCAAGTATCCATTTGAAACTTATTGTGGTATATGATATGAGCAATTTCTGCCAAACTATTTTACAATTTTCTAAGCAGTTTTTGTCCAATAGTGAGACATTACCCAAGTGTTGGTGATGTTGGGTTTTTTTGAGCACTGTGATATTACATTTGATTACATCTGGTTATTGTATACTGAATCTGTTCTACATCTGATCCCCTTTTTTCTTTTTAACTAGTACTAAATGGTTTTGATGCATTGTTTGAGATTTAGTGTTTCTTGGTTCTCTTTCCTTATTTTTTTCTTATTAATTCCCTTGAGATTCTTCACTTTTTGTTCCACTAGTTAAATTCTCTATATTTTTTCTACTTTTATAAAAACATCTTTTGGTAATTTACTATGACATTAAGTTTGTAAATTAAAATAATATTTACATGGCTCAACTATGAGCAAATGATTGTAAAACCCTTTAATAAGTACTTATAATGTGGAGGATGGGAATAATACAAATCCAGGGACATTGGCCTCCTGACTGTTCCACAAACAAGAAACTCCATCTCTTAGCTCTGGATATTTTTCTGGCTATCCCTCATGCCTATCAATCTTCTCAACATCCTTTAAGTCCTGAGGAAAAGTAATATTACACTATTATATTATGTTAATATGTTATTAATAACCAATTATTCATTTGTGATCCATTCTTTTTCTTCCTATTTTTGTGAAGACCCCAATCCTGAAAAGTCCAGACAGTCTTTGAAGGGTGTGACCTAGTAATAAGATCACTCATAGCCTTCAAGGTGTCTACCCCTCAGCTAGTTAGGGCTGGGTCTCACTCAAATGTGACTCTGGCTTCAGTTTATTCCTTAAACAAGACCCAGTTTGGGTTAGACCCTCCCCCAGGGATTATGAGCTTTGTCCTAGTTCCCTTCATCATCAAAGTTTGGGGTTACCTAGACTATGAAGGAAGAATAAGCCAATGGAAGCCTGATAGAAATGATTTATGGTTTTTCTGGTTAAGATTGTTAGCAAATGGAATTCCTTAGTAGTCAGAGAGGGGTGTAATCTGCCACAACTGATGGCCGGCCCACTTTTCCCAGTTGCCTTCTCCTTCTACCCCACCAAAGATGAAGTAATAGGGAGGAACAAAGAACCCTTAGCCTAACTCCTTATAAATGTCCACCAATCCTAATTGCCTGGGGAGATCCCAAAAATGTACTCTTAGATCAATCAGAAAGAAGATGTCAGTATAAAAGACCCTGCCAGTTTTCATTCTTTGCCTTTGGGCTAAATGGAGGGAAGCCATTGACCTGTCCTTTATTAATAGATCAAATGTCCTTATTAATAAACATTATTATGCTCAGAGAAATTGCCTCATTTTATTCATTAGTTTAACCTCCCCTGTCACAGCCTCAACTAAAATCCTACCTTCTACAAGCAGTCTTCTCTAACTATATTTAATTCTAGCACTGTCCCCCTTCTAATTATTTCCTATTAATCCTGAATATTGCTTGCTTTGTATATATTCATTTGCAAATTGTCTCCCAGTTTAGATTGTAAACTCCTTGAGCTGAACGATTTTGTCTATATTAAATAAATGGTAATCTTGGAGTCTTTATGCTAAATTTATAAGTATTTATTAGTAAAAAGAGAGAGAAAGAAGGTATTAGCAGCCTAATGACAAACCACCATGCAAGTCTTAGTTCTTGGATGTACAGCCTGATTTGGTCCCCACCTGCCCAGTACTATGCTTCCTTGCCAGAGACAGTTTTCATAGATAAGTACCAGGACTTTTTCCTCACTGAGAGAACTTCTTCCATAAGTTAAAAATGACAGAAAGTGAGCCTACTCCACTTCACATACTGGCTTTTTAAGCTTAGTCTAAATCTTTCCCCTAAGATTTTCAAATTAGCCATGGCTTCACTTCAGTCCCTACATGTCATATCCCTTGTCTTCTGCTGTTCAGGAATCTTGCCTGCCACCATGGCAAATTAAAACACATGACTCTGTGACACCCTATTAGGTGAGTCTTCTGGATTGGGGTCACCTAAATATTTAATTCACACTATCATCATCGCCACCACCCCTCTGATTCTTTGGGAGACCAGTGTGTTAAGTCTTCCCATTTGGGGTTTTCCAGGAGATTAACATTTCAATCTCTCCAGTGAACCAATCCACATATGGAGTCTATACAAGGATTTTCTCACCAGGCACAAAAAATATTGTATATTTTATGGAGGGAGTAATCACAATTTAGGTAATTGAAAGAAGGGGGAAAATGATTGATAGGTACATTGACAAGGAGCCATTGGTGGGATTCCCTTTTTTGGCATGAGAATTTTACAATCAGGATAAAATAATGACAGATGGGAAAAACAAAAGTGGAAGTACGGTTCAACCCTTCTCAGTTCAGTTCATTATGTTCAAAGGACCACTCAGAGTCTCATAATGTAGTGTTCAATTTCTGGAAGCATCCTTTATTGCTGTCATCTTTATAGTCCATTTGATTTCCTGATGGTCCTTATAGCATCTTCCCCAGGAGATCTACTTTTTGGGTCTAGGTTATTGGTGATATCTTTTCCTAAAATTGCTTTAAAAAGACCTTGGACTTTGGACTTTTAGGACAATTATACAACTCCCACCTCAAGAGGATATTGTTCAGAATCTAATCTTAACATAACCTGAATCTAACACATCAACAATAGGCTTGACACAAGTTAAGCTATTAGATGATCAAAAAAAAAAAACAACCCAAAAGAAAAACCATTAATAATATCATCCCCAAAGCAAGAGGAGAAAGAAAATTAAATTTAAAATATATACATTAATATGAGTATAAATGAAAAAAAAACAAATCTAAAAACAAACAAGCAATAATGTACATGTCTTTTGCCTCTTTTGTATCCCTAGTACTTAGCAGAGTGCCTGGCACTTAATAAATATTGACTGATTAATATTTTTATACTTAAGCACTTGATCAGTTGTTTTTTTAAACCCTTACCTTCCATCTTGAAGTCAATATTGTGTATTGGCTCTAAGGCAGAAGAGCGGTAAGGGCTACATAGTGGGGGTTTAGTGACTTGCCCAGGGTCACACAGCTAGGAAGTATCTGAGACCAGATTTGAACCCAGGACCTCCCGCCTCTAGGCCTGGCTCTCAATCCACTGAGCCACCTAGCTGCCCCCATGGTCAGTTTTTTAAAGATGCTATGCACCACTAAGAAATACATATGTTCCTTTCTAATATCATTAAGTAATAGCCAGAGTGCTACTATATCTAACTTTTGTAAAATTTTATTCAGGTTCTTGACTTCCTTTTTATTTTTTATTTTTTTGTTATAACTCTCTAAGACAGAGAAAGTAATGTTGAGATCTTCTGCTATTGTAGTTTTACATTTTATTTTTCTTGAGTACTTGAGTACTATGCCATTTAGGGGACACACAAACACACACACCATTTTTCTTAGTTATTTTTTGAGTATCCAAGTTTTTTTGGGGGGGCATCATGGCTTTCAGGTAATCTAATTATTCTTAAATTCTCTCCTTCAATCTATTTCCTAGGTTATTTTTTTGGTACATATAAATTATAACTTTCATGTTTCCATTTTCCAATTCTTTCCCTGGAGGTAACATTCACAGTTTATGCTTTAAATATTATATCTGTAGCTATGTATAATGTTCTCATGGTTCTACTCCATTATGTAAATCTTCCCAATTTTTTTTAATTAGTCCACTCATTGTTTCTAATGGCACAGTAATTTTTTACAATCATTTACTTAGCCATCTCCTCGATTTCTAATTCTTTGCCACTGTAAAACTAATAGGCAAACTATAAAAATAATAACCAGAAAACTGTAAAACTAATAGGCAATGAATTGATTATGGGTTTATAAACTGATTTAGATACTCTGCTTGCTGTGCTTACAAAGTATCTTCAGCTTATATCAGTGAAGTGAAGCTCACAAGTGAACTTCTCTTTAGAACCAGGCACAAGGACGTTATAGAGACTTTTGTTATAAAAAACAAAATATTTATTGAAAATATAAGGATATGATTAATGACACATGTAAAACCCAGTGGAAGTGTGTGTCAGCTATGGGACAAGAGTAGGAGGAGGGGAGGGAAAGAACATGAATCTTGTAACCATGGAAAATTATTCTAAATTAATTAATTAAATAAAATTTTCCAAATTAAAAAAAAGAAAATATAAGGATAAAAGGGATTTCTAACTCTAAGGGATTTTAACTCCAACCAAATAAAACTCCCTGGTTCCACAAGGAACTGCTTCTCTTATTTCCAAAGTCTAGACTAATCCTTCCTGATCTGACTAACCCAAATTTTTAGTATTCTAAATAAACTAACACTATTATCCTTATAATTCTTTACTTCTTCTACAAATTATAAAAATTACAAAGGCTAGCTGGCTGAGCCTCAGCAAGAATCAAGTTAGGACTTTTAGCCTTAGCAGACTCAGAGTCCAAAATAAAGACCAGGTCTTTCTTTGGTCTTCTCAGAGTTAAAAATCTAGAAAAACAACAATAGATAATCACTTGTGTTTCCTAAATTGGTTAAGGAAAACACTTAGCTCCTTCAGGTCTTTCCCTCCTTTCCTTCTACCTCAAATAGTGAGAGAGAGAAAATGATGTTACCTCCTCCTAAGCCTTCAGAGAATCTCTCTCCCAACTGTGAGAGAGCAACTGTCACAGAAAAACCATTAGACTTGAAACTGACACTCTGTCTCAGCTCTTTTTGAAACTCCAATTCTTTCCTCAAGACAGCTTCTCTACTTCTTATCTCTAAACTAATATAACAAGCCTTAATTTCTAATATCATCCTTATACTACCATAAAGAGAGCTGCTATATTTTAGAACATATAGTTTCTTTTCCTTTTTTTTCTGATCTTGGGATTTCCAGATCATTTTTTTAAATAGTTGATTTTTTTTTCCATATTCTCCTAATCTTTCAGTCTTGACTTTGAGCATTTTGTGTCTAAGAGCAGCTGCAACCTGAATAGAATACATTTACAAACTTGTGCCAGGCTCTAATTCTTTTGAAGTTGTCACAAGCTTTGCAGTCTATTGTCTCATTAAAGCATCCCACTTCCCCTCTGGAAATGAAGTTTCTGGTTGGCCTTCAGTGACTAACCCAACAGGAAACCCACTCCACTGTATTTGGTGAAGGGAGAGGAACAAAAGCTGGCCCTCAATTAAAATTGTACAACAGGTGAAGTTGCTTAGGTGGAAATATAGAAAAGTAAGCATGGGAAGGACTGAATTAAATTATTTGGGAAGCAGAGCTTGTTGTTCCACAAATAATTTTGCTGGCCCTTAAAACTAGTTGGAAATCTCTTGACAAATCTCCAGAATGGTTTCTTTTATTTTGGGGGGTAGGAAGAAAGGTAACATTTTTATTGTGTTTACTCATACTGATTTGTTGGGAAAGAAAAGTCTCAATGTTTAAAGTAGAAATGTACATGGATTAATAACATCATAGATGTGTAGAACTGGTTGGAATATTAGAGATTATTTTAGCCAAATTTTAGAAATTTTAATATTTTAATTTAATATTTTAGAAAAAATTTACAGATTGGTAAAGTGAGGTCCCCAGGATTTATTAATGATAATAAATATAGCTCTCACTACTTCTTAAAGACTGTTTCTAGATTATCTGTCTTTATACATCTTTAAGGGTATTTTTATTGATAGTTCTTGTTTTTTACATCATATTACCTTCTAATTCCATTTCTCCTCTACTCCATGGAAAGAGCCTTCCCTTGAAGTAAAGACTTTAAAGAAAGAGAACAAAGAACAAAGAAGAAGAGCATACTGGAGGAAACTACCAACACATCAACCAAGTTTGACAGTAGGGACAAGGTTCCTTACTCATAAGCCTCTACCTCTACAAAAGAGGAAGATTGATTTTGCCATCTCTTCCCTGGGGTCAGTCTTTACCATTATACTTATGTAGCATTCAAGTGTGTTTCAAAGCATTCAGTTTTATTTCATATTTAATTCTGAAATGGATGTGTGATCTTACTGATTCATGAATTCCCTCCAAAGATGTAGATTTCAACCCATCCACACTTGCCTATTCTGTCATATTCTTAATCATGTCATCCCAAAAATTCACCCACAGGGGAAATTCTTTGCAATTTAAGTTTGAAAATGTATATTTAAAGTCATTAAAAAATTTAAAAACAGAGCCTCTTCTTAAACATTTGACCCTGAAATGTGGTACTATTGTTCAGAATAAAAATACATTTACTGTTTCATCTTTAAAATAGCAGGTGCCCAATTTGGACAGTCTTTCTCAAAAAGCATTTCTGAGTTTGACTTTTAGAGTCTTTGCTAGAAGCTATGAACATTAAAAGCTCTCTCTTGATAGGAAATTGATTACTAGGCTGCTTATTATTATTGGTATTTAAAATTTAGTTCTTCTGGATCTAAGACCTACAGCCTGAGACTCCCGCCTGGAGTAATGCCCGGGTAGTGAAAATAACACACTCAGTTCCCACTTCACACTGTAGCTTCTTTTCAGAAATATTCAGGAAGAAAAATTTTCCCATGGCTCGAGACTATTCCCTTTTGAGGTAGCTTCTGAGAGAGAAGAAATTCAGCTCTGAGGGGGCTTTAGCCTGAGCTGCAGCCACCCACATGACCTCTCCTTGCCCAGCCACAGCACATGATCTAATCCCTGAGGCCAGAGATCTGTCAGGGAAGGAGGAGACCTCCCTGACTCTGGACTAAAGCAGACGAGGGTTGCAGATCTCTGCACACACCATAGATCACACTTGGCAATGGCATCTCCCAGGCTTGAGACCTTCTGTTGCCCCAACCGGGATGCAGCCACACAGCTGGTACTGGATTTCCAGACCCGGGTGTTTAATGGGGTGTGCCTTGGGAGTGCCTCCTTCAACTTGTTGCTCAGTGTGCTACAGCTCCTTCCCAAGAGGAGCCAGGGGCCCAAGAAGCTCCCCCAAACTTCCTCTGCCACCATCCTGCTCTTCATCTCTGCCTGTGATTTTCTGGGCTGCCTAGGTAAAGAGGGGTCTGGGGTGGGGTTTGCCACCTGTTCCCTAGAGTGAGAGGATGATCTCAAAGCAAATCTAAAGGCTGCTTTTCAGTTGGTCAGGATGAGGTAGACTAATGGAAGTCCTTTGCCACTTAATTCTAGATTAAAAGGAGGAAAGTAATTTGGAGGCATGGGGGTGGGTCAGGAAGAACAATGCAAAGATGAAAGATTAGCATAGTTTGAATTTCTTTTCAAGTTACTTTTCTTGTAGGGAGAACTATGATTTCTAGTATGATTTATAAATGCCTAGCCCTTAGTAGACACTTAATAAGTGCTTGTTGAATGGGACTGATATAATTGCTAAATTATGAACCAGGTGTTGCTGAAAGTGCCTAGAATCAGGAGGCTGTAAGAGCTTTTTGTTGGAAGGAGAGAGTCTGCATGTTTGCCTTGCCCCCTGCTACATACAAAGAGCTGTATGTACCAGCTGCCAACCTCTGGGCCATAAGTGGAACAGTGGCCTTGCCCTACAGTTCTCTCCATTGATTCTATAAGCTTAGTCTTTAGAAACGTCATTGGAAGTTTCAAGAGGCTTGTTAAGTAGGGGCAAAAATTGAGGTGCAAAAAGGAGAGAGAGTAGACACATATACTCAGGATGAAAAAAAAAAAAACAGAATTTAATAGATAGGATTCATTAGATGTGAGCCTTTTGTTGTGATTTTTCTTTCCAAATTTTAGAAGTCACTTGGTTGGACATGAATTTTTATGCCCTTAAATTTCTCAATTAAAAAAAAATCTGCTCAGAAGAGATGATGAGAAAATTTACCTCCCTGTCTTATTCCTTTATTTTGCAGAGCTGTAAGACATGGTTTTAGAACATTGTTAGATTGAATTAATGCACTGGATAGTTTTGCTGAACTTTTTAATTCATTCTTTTTAGTTTTTGTTACAAAAGATAACTTGGATCGGAGAGGAGGGATTCATTTGAAAGTGAATATGATGAAAAAACTGTCAAGCTCTTTGGGTGTAAAATAAGGAAAATGATATGGACCATCTCTCCAATTTGATGTATAAGATGACATAATGTATCTTATTTTCTACTTTTAAACTACTTTAAAAATTACTTTTAAAAGTACAAAGCTCTATGGAGATGGAAAGTTGTGGTGTCATATTTTCTAATTTTTTTGTTTGTTTTCAGATTGAATCTATGGTTTTCTTGGTATAGCAAAATCCACCAATGGTAGATATGTGCCTGTCTTGCTCTGCAGAGACCTCTTAGAACCTTTGTCTGGCTGATTCTTCCTTTCTCTTGATATAATAGTATTGGGAGAGGAGTCAAAATACTCCTTATTTCCCAGTTTTGCATATTCTTTGTTCCATCACTCAGCAATTTCTTTTTCTTTGTAGTTCTCTCTCTAAATTTATCATACTAAATTTATCAATTCTGTACCATTTGTGTGTGTGTGTGTGTGTTTGTCTTTGTTTTCTCTCTGGATATACCTTGAAACATAGCTACATGTAAGCATGCAAATTTAATTGCAATTACAGACTTAGAAGGCCAGTTCATTCTTCCCTTAGGTATCATATTCAGGTCTACAGTGTGGTTAGGATTTCCAGATTTCATTGGAAATATCTCAGTGGTGAATGGAACAGATGTGTGGCCCGCTGCTTTCTGTGTAGGGAGTTCGGTAAGTGCCATCTGCATATTTCTCTCATTGTTCTCAATTCCCCTTTCCTACCTTTTACCTTAATTTCTGCTTCCTGCCACCTCACGTGGCCCCATGAGAACACATATGCTTACACACACACACACACACACACACACACACACACACACATTCACACTCACATGGTACAGAATATAATGGAAGCCACAAGAATAAAACAGGAGTATATTTGAAAGATATATTTATTCTAGATGCAATTCATTATCATCAAAATATGTCTTGACCCAAAACTTTGGAATTTCAATGGATTTGTGATCTCATGCATGTAGGTATTTGCTTCAGCGATGCACCTAACAATCCATACCTTCTCATTTTGAGTTCTTCTCCATGTCCTTCCATACACTCATCCATGGATAGAGACAGTAAGCACCTAATATGCTGAGGACTTTTATCTAGAGTTTTTCATATTATGGCAACTCTGGAGATCAATAAAACAAAGCTCTTGGGCCGTCAGTTAATGGGTAGTAACCAGAGATGAGGGAGCATGGTTTAGTGGATAACCTTGGAGGCAAGAAAATCAAGCCGTGTCTCTGATGGGTCCTACTTGTATAACCTAAGTTACCTAACCTCCCTATGTTCTGGGCAGCTAAGACTATAAAAGTTCCAGAGGAGTTGCTGATATGCATCAGTGGAAGGAGCATCTTTACTGGAAATTCTCTGAATCAATAAAATTACATGTCCAGATATATCCCTCAATAGATTAAAAGAGGGGATAGCTTGATGGAACAGTGGATAGAAAGCCAGACCTGGAGATGCAAGGTCTTGGGTTCAGATCTGCCTTCCAACAGTTCCTAGCTATGTACCCCTGGGTGAATTGTTTAACCCCTGTTGTCTAGTTCTTGTCATTCCTCTGCCTTAGAACCAATACACAGTATTAATTCCAAGACAGGTAAGAATTAAAAACAAATATTTAAAAAGAGAGGGAAATTACTTGGGTTCTATTTTCACCTAGCAAAAGAACCTCTTGCCTTCTCTTTCCCTTTCTTATTGCCTGCCCCCAAAAGTTTTCTTAGTTATAATTGAATAAATATTTTACTTCACACTAGGGAGATACTGGTATTGGTATTTTTTAAACAATTCTTTTCCATCAAGGTTGAGATATGTTTCTTAGCCATTTCTCCATTAATCAGATTGAAGAAAAAGAAGCTACAATTTGTAAATTCCTCTGCAATCCTACCATGGTTTAAAATGAGCACTTTTCCCACTCTATAAAAGTGTTAAAGGAAACAAAGCTAGTTAAACACATCCAGTTGAGCAGAGAGAACAATGTATCACAAGACAAATATCCTTCTTTCATTGCAAAAACTACAGCCACATGTCTGACTGAATGCATTCATGTGTTGAATTAATAACGTCAAAGGAAGTGGATTTCTAATGTTTCATTTCACGGATGGCTTGGGAATTTGGTGAATGTTTCCAAGCAGTTGATGTATGCTTTTCCTTCTCTTATGTAGATGTGGATCCAACTGTTATATAGTGCCTGCTTCTGGTGGTTGTTTTGCTATGCTGTAGATGCCTATTTGGTGATAAAAAGATCTGCAGGATTAAGGTATTAACAGAGAAAATAAAAAACCCAATTTTGTCACTCAAAATTCATTTGATTGTTGGAGAAAATTTTTGAAAAAAATTCACTTATTTTGAGAGGGCTTTATTACAGAAACTATTTTGTATAAGAGAAGAGAAAGTCCTGTATTTTAGATTGAGAAGTCTGGGTTCAAATTCTGGTTCTATTACTTATTAGCTATGAAATCTTGAGGAAGTCATTTAATCTTTATGATGCTCAGTATCCTTGACTGTTAAATGAGGAGGTTTGACTAGATGAACTCAAAGGTCCCATCAGTTCTAAATCTTACTACAAGCCTACAAATCTTTTTAACTTCAGATGTTTTCTAAGAGTGGTCAATAAATACTTGGTGATTGATAAACATCAATTGACATGCTTGGTAACATTTCATATACTGCATTAGATCTGAGAAGAAGAAAAAACTAGCAGATGAAAGTACCTAAGATTATATATTTAAGATACATAACATATAAAATTAAAATTTTCTTAAAATGATAAAATGTAGATTCAAACAATGGCAGCTAAGTGGCTCAGTGGACAGAATGTTGCTTCTGGAATCGGGAAGATCAGAGTCCAAATCTTAACACAGATACTTACTAGCTGTGTGACCCCCAGCAAGTCACTTTATCTTGTTTGTCTTGGTTTCCTCCTTTGCAAAATGAACTGAAGAAGGAAATGGCAATCATTCTTTCAATAAAAAACAAAAAAGTATTCATATCATTAATTCGAATCATCCTTACAAGATTATTAAAAAAGCAAATGAAAAATGCATGTTGCCCAGATTGCAGTAGGCTACTAAAGAACTCATTAAGCTTTTAAAAATAGATTTTCATTCATATTTTTTGTTGACACATAATCTACCTTTCTTCCTACATTTTTCTCTTTCCTCCTAGAAAGCCATATCTTAGGACAAATACTTTAAAAAAAATTAAATTAATTTTGTTATATTTTAAGTTCTGAGCTATCTTCCTCCCCACTATATGTATGTATATCTATCTATCTAGATTTATTTATTTATACACACTCATAAAACCATACTATGCATACCTCTGTTTATCAATTCTTTCTCTAGTACAATATTGTGTTTGCTATAAACAACTTTCTCCTTGTTCTGCTCATTTCATTCTTTATTTTTTCATGCAAGGTTTTCCATGTTTTTCTCAAATCTCATCATTTCTTATAGTATAGTAATATTCCATTACAATCATTTATCACAACTTAGTCTTTCCTCAATTGATGAGTATTTACTCAATTTCTAGTTCTTTTTTATTATGAAGAGAACTGCTATAAATATTTTACAATGTATAGTTCTTTTCCTTTTTCCCTAAGCACCTTGGAAAACAGACATAATAATAGTATTTCTGGGTTAAAGATATTATAATTCTTTAGGCATAATTCCAATTCACTCTCCAAAATGATTGGATGCATTTATAGTTTTACAACAGTATATTAGTGTCTCAATTTTTCCATATCCTCTTCAACATTTGTCATTTTCCCTTCTATTATTTTATTTCTTAAAAATTTAAACCCTTACCTTCTGTCTTTGAATTGATACTAGATATTGATTTCAAGGCAAGAAGGCTGTTAAGGGATAGGTAATTTGAAGCTAAGTGTCTTGTCTAGGATTACACAACTGGGCAATGTCTGGGGGCAGATTTGAACTCATGACTTCCTGTCTTTAGTCCTGAATCCTTATCCACTGAGCCACCTAGGTGTCCCCCCTTCTATCATTGTAGCCAGTCTGATGGGGTATGAGATGATATATCAGAGATGTTTTAATTTGCATTTCTCTAATAATGATTTAAAGCATTTTTCATATGATTACATATGGCTTTTATTTATTCATCCCAAGACTGCCTATTCACATATATTTTCACCATTTATCAATTGGAGAATGATTAATATCATAAATTTTGATAGTTATCTCTGTAAATGAGTTATGAGACCTTTATTCAAGAAATCATCTATAAAAGTTCTCCCCCAATTTTTTGCTTTCCTTTTCATTTTGGTTATATTGGTTTTATTTGTACAACCCCTTTTAAATTTAATATAATCAAAATTATTCATTTTATATCTCACAATAGTCTATCTTATCTAGTCTATCTACCTAGTTTCTGCCAGACTGCCTTCCACTTTTTCCAGTGAATTCTTATCCCAAAAGCTTAAATCTTTACATTTGCCATACACAAGGTTACTATAATCTCTGTGTATAATGTTCTCCTGGTTCTGCTCCTGTCACTCTGCATCAATTCCTGGAGGTCATTCCAGTTTGCATGGAATTCCTCCACTTTATTATTCCTTTGAGCACAATAGTATTCCATTACCAACATATACCACTACTGTTTATTATATGTCTTTTTTATTCCACTGAACTGCCTTTCTATTTCTTACTCAGTACCAAATAGTTTTGATGATTACCATCTTATTTTAAGATGTTTGTTTAAGAGCTTGTACTACCAGACTTCCTTCTTTGACATTTCTTTTTATTAATTCCTATGATATTCTTGATCTTTTGTTCTTCCAAATTAATTTTGTTATCTTTTTCTAGTTCAAGAAAAAATATTTTGGTAATTCATTGGTATAGTATTGAATAAATATATTTATATAGGTGAAATATTCATTTTCATAATATTGGTTCTATCTGAGGGACAATTAATATTTCTCCAATTATTTAAATCTATCTTTATTTCTATTTTTAAAAAGTATTTCATAATTATGTTCCTGTAATTCCTAGGTTTTTCTTAGATTATACTTCTAGGTATAGAATATGACATTGTCTATTATTATTTTAAATGATCTGTCTCTTATTATCCTTACAAGGCTTTGTTGGTGATATATAGAAATGCTGATGATCTTTGCTGAAATTATTAGTAATTTTAACTAACTTTTTATTTTTTTAAATCCTTAGCTTGTGTCTTGGAATCAACACTGTGTATGGGTTCCAAGGCAGAAGAGTGGTAAGGGCTAGGCAATGGGGGTCAAGTGACTTGCCCAGGGTCACACAGCTAGGAAGTGTCTGAGGCCATATTTGAACCTAGGACCTCCCGTCTCTGGGCCTGACTCTCAATCAACTGAGCTAGCCAGCTGCCCCTTAACTAACTTTTTGGTTCAGTCTTTAGGATTTTAAAAGTTCAATAGGGCCTCCTTGCCCATGGTTTGTATTTCCACGGTTTCAATTATCTTCCTGTGGCAGTGGCATCTTCTCCAATTTACTTTCACTTTCACTTTGTGTGTGCATGTATGTGCATGTGTGGGGCCATAGAACACAAACCTAGGGTCAGGAACAGGCAGGGGGAGCACATATATTTGGGGCTTTACTGGTTCTCTTATATTTTCAGTTTCAGCCATCTACTTGGATGTGTTTATTCAAATAATCAGATTTAAATAATTGGAAAAATATTAATTCTTCTTGGATGGGCAGATCCAATATAATAAAAATGAATATTCTACTTATAGTAATCTGCTTATTCAATGCTATCTGAGTTAATTAACAAAATATTATTTTCTTGAGCTAGAAAAAAATAAAAATTTGGAAGAACGAAAGGTCAAGAATATCAAGGGAATTAATGAAAAGAAATGCCTTGGAATATATCTTCTTATGTACTATATATCATCATATTTTCTGCAAAAAGTGATAATTTTATTACTTCATTGCCCATCCTGCTTCACTCAATTTCTTTTTCTTATTGCAATCACTAGCATTTCTGGTGATAACGAGCAACCTTTTTCACTCCTGATTTTATTTGAGAAGACTTCTAACTTTTCCCCATTATAATTAATGCTTGCTGATGGTTGTAGGCAGATGCTTCTTATTCTACTTATTTATTTATTTTGCCAAAATCATGATTTTTTTTTTACTAATAGTGAAGAATTCTTTGCACAGCTTTAATGATCCATAGGAAGACAAAATGTTAGGAAGACACCATTTCAATCCTGCCTCATATAATTCAGTTTCTTAACTTAATTTTTTTCTGATTATATGTAGAAACAATTTTTGTCAATTGTTTTCTGACATTTCAGGATTCAAATTCTCGTCCTCCTTCCTCCTTTCTCTCACCAATGTGATAATTAGTCTGATATAGGTTATACCAATGCTTTCATGCAATGCATATTCCCATATTGCTCATGCCATGACAGAAGCCACAAATCATACATACAATAAAAAAACTCATGAAGAAAATAAAGTGGAAGATGGAATGCTTTGATCCACAACCAGACTCCAACAGTTCCTTCTTTAGTTGTGGATAGCATTTTCATTGTGAGTCACTTGTGAATATCTTAGATGCTTGCTTTGCTATTAAAAGCTTAGTTCTTCATAGCTGATCATTGTACAATATTTGTAATTCCATGAATACTATTCTCCTGTTTCTGCTCACTTCACTTTGTATCAGATCGTGTGAATCTTCCCAGGATTTTTGGAACTCATATTGTTTATCATTTCTTATGGTGCAATAATATTCCATTATGATCATATACTTGTTCATCCATTCCTTGATTGATGGACCCTCTTCCCCAGTTTCCAATTCTTTGCCATTATCAAAAGAGCAGTTAAAATATTTTTGTATAGATAGGTCCTTTCCCCTTATCTCTGATCTCTTTAGGATACAGGTCTAGTAGTGGTATTGCTGGGTCCAACAGTCTTCATGGTTTTCTATTCCTTTGATCCCAGTTCCAGAATAGTTGTATCAGATCATAATCCACCAACAATGTATTGGTGTCTCAATTTTCCCACATCCCCTCCAACATTTATCATTTTCCTTTTTAATCAATCTTATAGATGCAGGTGGTCTCTCAGAGAGTTCCTTTAACTTTTTTTTTTAGTTTTGAGTTCCAGTTCTCTTCTTCTGACCTTCCCTATTTTTCTCCCTCCTTGAGACAGTAAGCAATCAGATTTTAAATGTGTAATCATGTAAAACAATTTTTCTACATTAGTAATTTTTGGAAGAGATCTGAAATTTTAAAAAAGAAGAAAGAAGATGAAATCTTGTATGTTTTGGTCTGCATTTAGACTCCACCAGTTCTTTCTCAGCAATCAGATGGCATTTTTTCATTTTGAGTCTCTGGAATTTTCCTGAATCACTGCATTACTGAGAATAACTAGGTCATTCACAGTTGCTCATTATACAATATTGCTGCTGCTGTGTACAATGTTCTTCTGGTTTTACTCCCTTCACTTTGCATCAGTTCATGTAAATCTTTCCAGATTTTTCTGAAATCATCTTGCTTATCATTTTTTATAGTACAATAGTATTACATCACTATCATAAACATAATTTGTTCAGCTATCCTCCAATTGAAGGACAACGCTTCAATTTCCAGTTCTTTACAACCCCCAAAAGAGTGGCAATAAATATTTTTGTACAAATAGATCCTTTTCCATTTTTAAGATAATCTCTTTGGGGTATAAAACTAGCAATAGTAATAGTATTGATGGGTTGAAGGGTATATACAGTTTTAGAGTCCTATAGGTATTGTTCCAAATTGCTCTCCAGAATGATTGGATCAGATTACAACTCTACCAACAGTGTAATGTCCCAATTTTCCTGCATCCCCTCCAACATTTATCATTTTCCCTTTTTGCCATATTAGACCCTCTTGACATGTGCTAGATGGTATCTCAGAGATGTTTTAATTTGCATTTCTCTAATCAGGAGTGATTTAGAGCATTCTTTCATACAACTATATATAGCTTTGATTTCTTTATCTGAAAATTAACTATCCATTGCCTTTAGCCATCATTTATCAATTAGAGAATGACAAATTTGACTACATTCTCTATACATTTGAGAAATTAGTCCTTTATCAGAAATACTTGCTGAAAAAAATTCTCAGCTTTGTTTTACTTCTAATCTTGTTTCTATTTGTTTTGTTTGTACAAAAGACATTTAATATAATATAAACAAAATTATCCATTTTACATTTCGTAATGCTCTCTATCTCTTATTTGGTCCTAAATTCTTCCTTTATCCAGAGATCTGATAGGCAGACTACTTTATGCTCCTCTAATTTGTTTACAGTAATACTCTTCATATTTAGGTCATGTACCCATGTTGACCTTGTCTTGGTACATAGTGTGAGATGTTAGTCTGATCCCAATCTCTGCCATATAATTTTCCAATTTTCCTAATAGTTTCTGCCAAACAGTGAATTCTTGTCCCAAAAGGTTAAATCTTTTAATTTATCAGGTCGATTACTCTAGTCATTTATTACTAAATCTTGTATAGCTAATCTATTCCACTCATCTACTATTGTATTTCTTAGCCAGTTGCAGATTGTTTTGATGATTATTGCTTTTTTTTTCCCCCATAGACAATCCTTTTTTTAAAATTTGAATTAATTTATTTAGTCAATTTAGAACATTATTCCTTGGTTAAAATATTACATATTATTTCCTTTCCTCCACTCCACCCACCCTTCCTGCAGCCCACATGCAATTTCATTGGGTATTACTTGTGTCCTTGATCAGAACCCATTTCCATGTAGTTGGTGTTTGCATTAGGATGTTCATTTAGAGTCTACCTTCCCAGCCATTTCCCCTCAACCCATATATTCAAGCAGTTGTTTTTCTTCTGTGTTTCTACTCCCACAGTTCTTCCTCTAAATGTGGATAGCGTTCTTTCTCATAAGTCCCTCAGAATTTTCCTGGGTCATTGCATTGTCACTAATGGAAAAGTCCATTATGTTCAATTATACCACAGTTTATCAGTCTCTGTGTATAATGTTCTCCTGGTTCTGCTCCTGTCACTCTGCATCAATTCCTGGAGGTCATTCCAGTTTGCATGGAATTCCTCCACTTTATTATTCCTTTGAGCACAATAGTATTCCATTACCAACATATACCACAATTTGTTCAGCCATTCCCCAACTGAAGGGCATGCCCTCATTTTCCAATTTTTTGCCACCACAAAGAGCGCAGTTATGAATTCTCTTCTACAAGTCTTTTTCCTTATTATCTCTTTGGGGTACAAACCCAGCAGTGCTATGGCTAGATCAAAGGACAGGCATCCCCTATTATTTCCCTTGAGAATTCTTAAACTTTTGTTCCTCCAGGTGGATTTTATAATTTTTTTCTTTATTTTAGGAAGCAATTATTTGGTAATTTGTTTGACATGGGCCTCAACCTATAAATTACAGCTAGGTTGAAATTAATGAGTCCAAATAATGTGAAATTCATTTTAGTTTGAATTGTATAATGATATCTGTTTAATGAGGAAAGGGGGCAGCTGGGGAGCTCAATGGATTGAGAGCCAGGCCCAGAGATGGGAGGTCCTGTGTTAAAATTTGGCCTCAGACACTTCCTAGCTATGTGATCCTGGGCAGGTCACTTGACTCCCATTGCCTAACTTTTACAGCTCTTCTGCCTTGAAACCAATTGATAGTATTGATTCTAAGACAGAAGGTAAAGGTTCTAGAAAATAAATAAATAAATTTAATGAGTAAAAATTAAGTTCATGTGATGTATGTGAACTAGTAGAAAATCTTAACATCGTCAGTCCCCATTGTATTTGCTTAGCCTCACATATATATGTGATGTAGTTAAATACCCTATTACCAATAGTGGGTTTAGTGTTGTTTTTTTAAAGAGTCCTTCATACAAAAGCAAGAATACTTCAGATGGAAATGCTACCAGCCCCACAAAGGAGTAATACATTAGATATTCTATATCAACAATATTTGATGTAATTAAGTGTTATAAATGTGATCACAGTAATTCTAAAGTAAGATGAGATGTTGGAATCACTGAATGTATAGGTAGGGAATATTATAAGAAAAAGGTTCTTCTGGGGCTTGGTGTAAACCATCTTCAGGTGACAGGGATGCGAGGAAAAAGATAAATGCTTGCAAGCCCCTGGGAAGTCTCCTAGGGCAGAGGGACAAGATTGATAGCATGAAAAGGCTCCCAGCCAACTTACACCATCCTAGTGCTCTGGGTGGTGGGCTTGAGAAGAAACAAAGATATATCCTTTTCATACTATTGAAGTTCTTGACTTTTGAATCAGAGGTTCAGAATTAAGAAGGAAAGGTCTCCAAAGGCTAACCTATCTCACTTAGGGGAAATATTTTTTATTTCTTTCTCCTCTCACCAACAAAACTCCCTGATTCCTGAGCATGAAGGAAGAAACAAAACTAAAAAACTAACCTACCTAACTAGTTTTCAAACTAAAAGAGCATTGAGAGAACTGGTTTTCTAGTAAAAGATGAATGTGGTTGGAGAAAATATCTAGAAATGATTCACTATTGCCTTCCTAAAAACTGACTACAAAATTGTCAATCATAAGAAAGCTTTAATTCTCTTAAGACCATATGTATTACTTATAATAAAGCATTAGAAACAAGAAGCTTACAAAAACTGTAGTAGAGGTCCAGAAGCAGAGAAAGTAGTAATATTTGGACAAAGCTTCCAAGAGAAAACTTGGTAGATGTGTGATGGAATTCTATGTAGCTACTAGAAACAAGCATGGATGGTGTAGATGCGAAATATTTGTGTATATCCATTAATAAGAAAAAAATAAGTTTGAGTAATGTCAGAATGTTTAATATTTGTTAGTGAGCCCCCATTTCTATTCCCTTTTATTTGAATTCTATATTGTCCTTTCACTTGAAAACCCATGATTTTCCTTTAATCCACCCTGTTTTCAATTTTAGTTGGAGCTCATAAGAATTTTTAAGTTCTAATTAGGTGAAGTATCTAATATTTGCCAGAAGAATCTGCTAGATTCTAGGACCTCTGCCAGGAAATGTGATAGAAGCCTAGACAGAAGTTCTATATTTTAGTGTGAGGAAGGGAAAAACATATCCTCAAAAAATCTCCACCAAGTTCTGAATGTGCTCGAGTCATTTATGTGCACAGAAGTTACATTGAGCCATATCCTCAGTTAACTTGGAGAAACTGGGGGAAAGGGGAAAATGATATTGGTTGGGTAGTAAATAACTCAAGATTACTTCTAATAGTCCCAGATTTCCTGTGTTAAATGCTAACTAATCAAATAACAACAATATATTTATTAGGCACCTACCCTGTGTCCAGAATTCTGCTAACATTTCAGAGATACAAAGATAAAAATAGGATATTAAATAACCAAAGAGGAAAAGACTAGTCCCTTACTTTAGTCCCAAACACTCAGAAGTCTCATTATCATCTGTGCAAATTCAGTGCCCCAAGTGAGCCAATTGCCATATTGTTAGTCATTTCTTCATCCTCAATTCCGATTTATGAACATTTTGGAGGTCTAGAATGGCTTTGATTTCCTAAAGCAGGCTAAAACAAAGAGAGCTCTTTTAAAAGATTTATCCTCTAATATCTTCAACGAGTGGTACTATAGCAAATTGTGTAGAATTCTAGATTGGAAATCAGGAATTAAAATGAACTCAAAGCATATTTATTAAGCACCTACTATTTGCAAGGTACTGTTCTGGGAACTAAGCATACAATGACAAAAACCAATGCCTTTTTCCTTCTAGAACTTAGATGGGGGCTAAAGGGGAGGACTAGGAGGAGAGTGAATAAAACATATATACAAGTAATAGAGAACATATAAGGTTATACAAAGTAACTTCAAAATATAATAGTGAAGAAGTGGTAGAAGGAATTCTACCAGATGGAGTTGAGAAGGATTACATTCTAGACCTGCAAAGGCAGAGTGGGGGATAGATACAATTTTGCATTTGGGCAAGAGCTAGAAGACTGGTCTGAGTAGTCTGGAGAATGCATCAAGGGAAGCGATATGAAATGAGACCAGCAAGGTAGATGGCAACTAGATTGTGAAAAGGCATAAATGCCAGGAAACAGAGTTGTGTGTTTTTGAATAAGAGGTTGCAGAATCCGATCTGTACTTTAGGTTTTTCAATTACTATGAAGTAGACTGGACAGCTGGGGATACCAGTGGCAGGAAGACAAAGGAGAAGGCTATTGCAGTAGCCTAATTTAGAGATAATGAGACTTATCAAGTGGGGAGGGGGCAGTTGTGAGATTAAAGAGAAAGGGACAATTGGGAGAGATTTTTCAAAATATAGTTGACAAAGAGATAAAAGACCCTGAACAGAATCTAGAAAGCCAGCTACCTTTAGCTGGTGGGAAGAGGATGAATAGGAAGATTCAGGAAAAGGTAACTGAATAGGAACAATCTTAAGCAAGAGAGAATAAAGCTTTATAGACCAAGGGAGGAAAGACACCAAAAAGAGGTGGTTGACAAGTGTCACAAGCTTGGGAAAGGGTAAAAAGTGGCCTAAGACAAGATAATTGGATCTAGCAGTTAAAGGAATACTGGTGGGGGAGTAAGATAGCACAATGGAGTCAGAAGGTCATGGGTTCAAATGTGACCTCAGACAGTTCCTAGCTTTGTGACCCTGGACTTAACCCCATTTCTTTAGCCCTTGTCCTTTTGTCTTAGATTTTTTTTTTCATAAAAATAGAAATTAAGGGGTAAAAAAAAAAAAAGAATACTGGTAACCTTGACTGGAGCAGTTTCTGTATAATGGGGAAGTCAGGTTCATGAGTCTGAGAACTCCTTGGGGGAAAATGGAAAAAGTCAGCAACCCTTCCTAGGAGTTTGACTGTAAAAGAAGCTCCAATTTCCTTACTTTCAAATCTTGACCCTATATTATACTATCCTCTCCTCTTTAAGCATGAACCCACTTGTCATTCTCAGCTCTTTTGGAGTTGATTGAAACTGACTGAGTCCCCCACATTTGATCTTAACTGGCCCCTTGTTGCAATAAGCTAATCCTTTTTCTCCTCCCCAATGGACTGTTCCACTTCGTGCAGTGGTCATTCTAAACTTTTTCTTTTTTTCCTATGTGGGATGAGAGTGAATGTGTAATTCTCGGAGTAGTATTTGGCTTGTAACCCCAATTTCAAGACCCCTTAGTATTACTATTCCTTAGAATAAAACTGCCCCCCACCTAAAATTTTGAGTTTTCCTGACCTATTTTCAAAAACCTTGAGAAGAGGTTATCTGTAGTCTGGGAAGCTTGCCAACTAAAGGAAAAGGATGAGATAAGCGAAAGAAGGAAGGGACAGGAAGTTTCAAATGCAACTTTTCTTACTGTCCTGAGAAAAGACCACCTGAGTCACATCCCAGGTTCTTGGGGGTATATAATGTTGAAAATCATGTGCTCAAGATTGTGAACATCATAGACTCTAAACCCTAGTGCAAATACTAATAATATGCAAATGGGTCTTGATCAATGACACGAATAAAACCCAGCTCATGGCTGGGGAAGGGGGGGAAGGAAAGAACATGATTCATATAACATATACTCTAAATTTAATAAAGAAATAAATAAACTGAAAAAAAAAAAGATTGTGAACATCATAGCCTAACCCCCTATTCCTCCCCTACAGGGTTGCTAAAGAGGTTGGGGGGAATCTTATGTCAATATTATTATAAAAAGCCTGTGCTTGCCTGTAGACAGAAAGGACATTTCCCCCCCTAGCAAAGCAGCTTGTGTAGACAGAATCCCTTTTCCTTCCCTCCCCCCTTTCCCACTGTTTTCTCCAAATAGAACCGCATCTGTCTTTGCATTCTATTTGGCCATACTCTCTACTTATTTAGAGTGATTAAGATCTCCCAGATCCTCACTCCACACAGATGATTCCTTGACCTGGAAACTTGAACACTAGAGTGCCTCAGTTTACCTATCTGAACAATAGGTGAATTAAGGCCTCTCATTCACTTCTAAAGGACCCAGTAAGAAAAGATTAGAGAGAATAGTGGATAGAGAACAAGGAAGAGAGCTGAAGGCCAGCAGCAATCCAGAATCCAGAGAACAACAGAAGGATTTGCTTAAGTGAGTATCAATAGGGATCTTAATGAGGGAGATGCACTTCTCTCTCTAAGGGTGGCTTTCAGAGAAGAATGAAAGAAACAGCAAGAGAAGTCTAGTGGAAGAAGGGAAATAGAAGTTGGGACCTCAGGATATAAGTTGTGCCCCAGTTTCTTCTATTTATACAAAGTAGGATGTGCGGGCAAGTGATGTGCCGAGGCAAGCCTTAAGGGAAGTCTGAGATACTCAGGTGTAAATAGAGAACCTCTTAGTTCCTGGTATTTGAGCTGACAACTCAGATGACCTTTGGCTCTTGGTAGCAGTGTTAGTCTGTGAGGGACAAACGTAGGGAAGAGGGTTATAGACTTGAATCCTGGAGAACAATAAGACTCTTTCTGTGCAAAGAAAGTTACAAGAGAGTGAAGAGAGGAAAGATAAAGCTACTAGGCAGTTTGCCAAGATTACCAGAGAAATTTAGATATAGAGAGAAACACAGGGCAAAAATTCTCTATAGCAAAGAAGGGTCACAAGCAGTCCTTGCCAAATAAGAATGAACAGAGTAGAAGAGATATGGCTAGAACACTGAGGGAAATCTTGGAAGAAATCCTCCCTTGTTGCAAATTTTGACAGACCTCTGTTCTGTTACATCTTGTTGTTTTCAGTGGTCCTGATTAGAGATACTTGAACCCATACCCTATGACCAAGATTTGGATCAAATGAAGATTCAGTCTGCGAAAGCTTGTATTTGACCATCAGCAGGAGACAGATTAGAAATGATCAGAAAAAGCACACGTGGCTCTTTGGCTTTGGGACGTAGAAATGTTCGTACTGAGGAGAAGGGCAAAGGAAAATAAAGCAGCTGTGGCAGCAGCTGTGGGGAAAGAGAAGGAAAAGGGGAATAAGTCTGAATCAGTGGAAGAGGGAGAGAAGGCTTGGGACCCGTTCAAGTCTCTCCCACCTCCATGTTTAGCTCCTTCTCCTGCTCCTGTTGCCCAGGCACCATCTGCTTTTATTCCTCCTGTCCCTTCTGTAAGAGCACCTGCAGCTCCATCAGAGCTGTACCACTACCTTCTATAGCGCCTATTGGTCCATCAACTCCTCCATTGCTTCAATCTGAGACAGCAGCAACGACTCTGCAGACCTTTATGGATATGTGAACAGAGATATTAAGAGATCATTAGAGGATCAGATGAATCTTTTGGGAGGACTTACTAAGAAGTATCCACTCAGAGAAATGTCACTGGGGCAAGTGCTAGGATAAGTTAGTGCCCCCTTAGTGCCTCTGAACTTAGGAGCTTCAAAAAAATCTGCTGGAAGATCTTGGGGGCTTTGCCGAGCAAGTGGATCGATTTTTAGGGCCAAATTTGTGTTCTTGGCCAGTGCTGATGGCAATTTTGAAACAATAATTCACTGAGGAGGAACAAGGACAGATTAAAAGGGTGGCTATTCAAGCATGGTATAGGTGCTTGAAGGGGGGCCTAATGGCACCCAGAAATTCCCAATATGAGATCCCGGTTGGGATCACAATGAACCTGCCCACTGTATAAACATGAGAGACCTTAGAAAGATTATTGTCTAGGGCCATGATGGCAACCCTATGACACATGCCTAGCCATTTTTGATGACACGTGGCCACATGCCGGCTCAGGGTGCCTCGGACCTGGAAATCGCCAACAGCCTGCAGCCATGGCTGCACTGGAGGGCTGGAGGAAGGCTGTTCCACTCACTGGCCTTGAGGGGGTGGGGGTGGGGGAGGGCAAGTGGGGGGGGCAGGTGGTTGGGTCATGTGGGGCTCCTGAGGGGGGTGAGGGGTGAGGGATGGAAGGGGGGTGGTTCCCCCCTTTCTGGCAGTTAAATGATATCAAAACCAATAAAAGAAATAGATTGACAGATGAAATTAGTAGTGCTTGTTTGGGCTTGAAGTGTGCAAAATACCAGCTTTCAATTGAAGATTTAGCCAATGAAATTCAGCAACAAAAAAGTCACTAATAGCCAGGTTAGTTAAAGAATTCCCCCCCTCTCTCACTTATTCACAGCACCCCACACAAATTAAATAATATCAGGACTAACAAAAGAAACCAACTGATAGATGAACAAAGAAGTCACTAAGTGGATAAGTTAAATAATTAGTTTTTGGTTCATTAAATAGTTATATATTACAATTATATATTTTTGTTATTTAAACTATATCATGAAATTATGGTTTTTTTCTTTAAGTGTCATATCACCCAAGTTTTGCTCATTTTTTTTAAACCCTTACTTTTGTTACAAGGGAATCACTTTAAAAGACTGATATATATTAATTTAAGGTCGCCAAGGAATCAGCTATGTAATTCCTAAATGAAAAACTCAAGTCAGCCGTCAGCCTTTTTTGGAGTTTAATTACAATAGGAGCAAGAAAGGAATTAGAGATATATATATAGAGAGAAAGGGGAGAGAAGGGAATAGGGCTTAAATACCCCTTCTGTTTAGGCTGGGCCAAAAGGCCCAAGCCCTTAGATAGCTGGGGCAAAGAAAAGAGATCAGTCCCTTTCACTCACGTGTCCAAAATGGAGAAACAGTCTCAGAGGCCCCCACCTTCAGCTTCCTTCAGAGCAAGCTTCCTCAGCGCCCGGGAACCACTCCGACCAAAAACTCAATCCTCTCCCTCTCAGTCTCCAGACCCTCCTATCTTTAAGGACACCATCCAAGTTGCCTCCCCTCAGTCCTCACATCTACCAATCACTCTTCATCAATTTCCCTGTCAATGGAGGCTCTCGCTTAACCCAGGACCGCCCAGAGGTTTCTGGCTTTTGCACATGTCTGTTGAAGGTCATATTTTCAAATGATTAAATCTATACTCCTTTGTTACAGCCCTTTCTAAATCCTGTTAACTTGAGTATGGTAGAGATTGGAATAATTAAATTTTGATCTAGGCTGTAGCCCTTACTCAATCCTATTAGGACTGAATAGGGTGGAGATTTATTCCAAGTATCTCCATTGTATCAATTCTAAAATCAATCAAGACTCAAAGAAATTCCTGTTCTATGCTTAAGCAT
This sequence comes from Monodelphis domestica, assembly GCF_027887165.1. NCBI lineage: Eukaryota > Metazoa > Chordata > Mammalia > Didelphimorphia > Didelphidae > Monodelphis > Monodelphis domestica. Next base: position 228,094,842 of record NC_077234.1, on the reverse strand, counting down.
AGGTCAAAGTCCTTTCCATTGTTCAGCAAAAGGTTTTCTGTCCTAAAGTAATCTTAAGAAGGGAAGAGAAGGAACCTCCCATGCCAATGGAGTTCCCATTCCAATAGACTATCAGTAAGAAATTTTCCAAGTATGAAATATCCAATGGTGAAATTTCCAACATTTATAAGTCTAAGGAAATTTGAGGTTTACAATCCCCCCTGATGATCATTGGGAGACTAGTCTCCCCATTGATCATTTAACATAATCATTTTGTAGTTCTAAATTCACTTCTAACTAAAGATATACACAATATTCAATTTTCTAGGAGAAATTAGAATAGTGAGAGAGGAAATAGAAAAGAAAAGAAAGCAAAACCAATGTTTGCTAGGCGCATTGACAGAAAGCCAAATTAGGGGCAGTCCCTTTTGGCATAAATGTTACAATAAATGTTCAATCAAAAGTTCAGTCCAATCAATCACATCCAAAGTTCATTCTTGATCTTCTTGATGAAGTGTAGGTTTTTGGCATCTTTCTGCAACAGTTCATTCTCTGGATATAAAAGTTTCAAGCTTCTTTCTTGAAGATCTTTTCTTGAACAAAATCAAAATCTTTGAATTTTTTATAAAAGTAAAATCTTAAACAAAAGTCTTGGATTTTTATAAAAAAAAAATCTCAAACAAAAAAAATTCAAAAATTCTTAGATTTTAAATTAAAATACACTTTCTGTCTTGGAGTCAATACTGTGTATTGGCTCCAAGGCAGAAGAGTGGTAAGGGCTAGGCAATGGGGGTCAAGTGACTTGCCCAGAGTCACACAGATGGGAAGTGTCTAAGACCAGATTTGAACCTAGGACCTCCCGTCTCTAGGCCTGGCTCTCAATCCACTGAGCTACCCAGCTGCCCCCTATGCTCATTTTTTTTGGCAAATTTTGACACACTAAACTCAAAAGGTTGCCCATCACTGGTCTAGGGATAAGAACAATACCCCAAAGTTAGAATCTGCATAAAGTTTATGAAATCAAACAGAGAAAGGATAAAACTCCTACTGAGTTCATAAATAGGTTAAAAGAGGTATTTAACAAGTATTCTGGAGTAGATCTGACTGAGTCTCTTGGATAGGGTCTCTTAGGGACCTATTTTGTGAGCAATGCATGGTCAGATATTAGTAGAAAGCTCCAGATAAAATAGAAAGTAGCAGATTGGGTGAATAGGTCATCAAAGAAGCTCTTACAGCAAGCTCAAGAGGTATTAGTGAGAAAGGAGCTATAGCTCCTTCAGCAGGGGAAGGACAGACTAAGAATGAACAGATTCCTAGGAAGAAAAGATGAAGCCATCAATTTGGAAGACTTTCAGAATCTATATGTGATAACTGTGGAGAAATAGACCACTTGAAAGAGATTGTCCCAAACAGTGGAGAGAGAGCAAAAGATTCTCACAAAGATTGAAGACTAATGTGCTGCCCATAAAGGCTTAGCCTTATAAAATGAGACTCATTGTGACTCAGGAAAAAGGAGAGAATTTTCCTGTACCCATCACCTGACCACCAGTAGTGGAAGTGAAAGATGAGCAAGAGAAAATATCAGAGCAATTACAATTTGCAGAGAAAGGATCTCCTGACCCTGTCAGATGGGACTCAGAGAGAGGAGAAGAACTTTACAGTCCAATTTGAACCCTGCCATGTTTCTATGGATCACCAGGAAGAAGAATCCCAAGGAAACAGAGATGAGAATAATAGAACAGACTAAAGTGAGCAAGAATTTGCAAGAGTCTCCCCTACCTGGGGAAGTAAATTTATTTATAGATGAGTCTTAGATGGAAAAGGAAGGAAGGAATAATATTACGATGACCAATATGGAAGTGGGTTTTGCATGGCAACAAAAAATTTTAAAAAATAAATTAAAAAATAAAATGGTAAACAAACAAAAAGAAATGGGAATTGAATCCAAGTTTTCCTGACCCTACAGCCAGATCTTTATCTATTCTACCACACTGTCTCTCAGGGCCAGGACAAAGTTTGTTTTAAATTAAAACTTTTTCCTCAAGAATAAATGGATTATGTGTAGAAGATTCTTTTACTATGCATTTTCCTGATCATTTTAGTGTGGCTTGTTTCAAAGTGTTATAGTGTTATTTCTATGTATATCTAAGTTATAACTCTCTCATTTTTCTCCTAGTACTATTCTGCTCTACCATATAATGGCATGGGGCCTGGCAATCCTCCTTTGCATTGAGGGCATTATTATGCTTTACTACCCTTCTGTCTTCAGGTAAGATATTAATTTATTGCAACTTGGTGGTGGTTTAGGTCAAGGATTTATTCATTCAGAAAATGAATGAATGAGTAAAAATAAAAATGCAAAATCAGTAAGTTATGAAGCAGAACAAGAACACTAGACACAAAAATTAGGAAATTGATTTAAGCCCTATTTTTACCCAAAGATATGGGGTCACTCTAGGACTTATAAATAGCAAGCTTATTACTATACACAGCAAGTATAGCAGCTACTTTTGGAGGCCCTTTTACAGTTCTGATGATCATAGTCATGATGCACCCATGCTGTCAGGAACCCCTAATATTGTCCCCTAGGCAGTCAGTTAAAAAATGTTAAGCCCTTTTAACATGACATGTACTGTGCCAAACTCTGAAGAGACAAAGAAAGGCAAAAAATAGTACCTGTCCTTAAGAAGCTAGTATTCTAATAATGGGGGAGACAACATGTGAACAGTATGTATGAAAGGCACTCTGAAAAGTGAAGACATTAGCAGTGTAAATAACCAAGAAACATCTCTTGTAGAAAGTGGACTTTGAGCTGAGTCTTAAAGAAAGTTAGAGAAACAGAGAATTAGTGGCAATGAATATAGGGTTTGGGATTAGGATGTTGAGGGATTAGGATAGATGTAAAGACATAAAGACAGGGGATTAGCTATCATGTTTAAAAGACCACAACCTGAATTAGAGAGTTCATGGCATTCTTATGGTATAAGAGGATGTGAAAAAGTAGGAAGTCACCAAATGAAGAAATTTCAATACCAAAATTATAGATTCTTAGGGGCTTTAGAAAGAGCCTCAAAATCTCCCCATGGCCATATAAAATTCTGTTCTCAGGGGTTTGCATTGATCTGTGGGAGGTTTCCTAGAGTCTAGGACCATGTTCAGATACCAATGCCTCCTAAAATCTTACCAAGATTCTCAGCTTGTGCCTCATGGGAAGGATGACTTTCTTGTTGTATGCTTCATCTTCTTGAACCTGCCAGGCATGTGATTACTAACCCATATACTGTAACTCTAGCCTCCTCTTGGGGTGTGGGAAAGGGGTAGATAGAGGCTGCAGTTGTAGTCACGCACTCACAAACTGAAAACAGGATCTGTTGTACATATTACTTTATATCTCAGGTTGATTTTCTAGTCCTGATTTCTTGGGTCGGTCTTTCAAAATTTTTGTGTTCATGCTGGGATGAAACAGTAGCAAAGTCTGGAAAATTATGGATAGATAGTTTTGGACCTGTTCCCAAAGTGGAGGTGGTTCTGGAAAGAATTCACCAGTGATAGAAGGGGTCAGTAGAGAGTATAGTCACAAGGCTGTTGTGACCTGGTGACTAAATCTGCTCTTCTTCTTTACTTCCTTTCCTTGTGTCTTCTTTCTTGTTGCAAGTTCCAGACTTTGCTACTGTGTACCTATGGTGGTTCTTCATTCTTCCCAACATGAACACAAAAATTTTGAAAGACCTACCCAAGAAATCAGGAGTAGAATATCAACCTGAGATATAAATATAAAACAATATGTACAATTGTTCCTGTTTTCAGTTTGTGAATGCATGACTACAACTGCAGCCTCTACCCCTTTTCCACACTCCAAGAGGAGGCTAGAGTTATAGTATATGGAAATCCCTTTACCACTTACCTTATTGGGCTTTCTTATTGATATATGTACTCATCACCTTGACCTGATCACTAGTCTTATGTCTTCTCTTTTTCATGACATTTCCTTGGGCATAAATATTACTAGTGTATAATTGGAAATCTGTACTTTGTAAAAATTAAAATTAATTTCAAATAATAGAAATGTTATATTTTAAGAGATTTATTTTGAGATTAATTTTAATTTTTATACTAGTTATAATGATCAGAATGATTTGAAAAATGAGAGTGACTGAATTAAGGCTTTTGTTTATTCTTGTGCTTTCTTTCCTTCTCTTTGAAGAGTCCAGTAAGGAAACTCATCATGCTCCAATGCCTCTTCCTTCCTTATTGTTTTACCATCAAGAAAATTCTTTTACTCCTTTCCATGGTTTTATATATATATACATATATATATATATATATATATATATACAACTAGAAACATGCTGCTCTTGTCTTCAATTTATTCAATATTTGTAGTCAAATCATTTTATTGAGTCAAAAGTAAATTTACTATTCTTCCTATTTACTTTCATCAACTTTTGGGGGGTAGCCAGTTGAATAGTCTGATACAAAACTAATAAAATCAAAGTTTCAAGCATCAAAAAAAAAATAACTTTTGCCTTTTTCCCTGCAGTTGTGAAAGTGGCCTGGAACATGCAATCCCCCATTACGTGACTACCTACGTTCCACTCCTGCTAGTTTTGTTGGCCAATCCTCTTCTGTTCCGAAAGACAGTTATGGCAGGTAAAGGCAATGATGCTTCACTGGTAGGTGGTTAACAGAGACCACAAGTTTAACGCTTTTAATACCATTTTGTAATGGACTTGAGATATATGTGATTCTCTTTGGACTTTGCAGATCACTTTATCTCTGCTCCCCAAATATGTAAGAATAATGAAATAGGAGAAAGTTTTTCTATACAAAGAAAAAGTAGGTTAGCAAATTAATACAAAACACAGAAATCTTTAGTCACATAGCAATGTAGCATGTGAAACACTCAGATAAGCTGCCCTAAGTTCAAGATGTCCTAATGATTTATATCCATTGAAGGCTGTAATTCACAAGTCCCCATCAATGTGTTTACAAATATAAACTAGTGATTCAGAGGACACAATCAAAGCAAAAACATTTATTCAGTGGACTAGAAGAGTAGGAAAAGTAGCAATGGATTATTTCTCCCTCCCCTTCTCCCCTGCCCCCAGAAGAGGATGCCCCCAGTATACTGACAGAGATATGAGTCAGGGGAAAGAGTAGAAATTCACAGGGGCACACACATAGGGACACAAGTGGCCAGGGCACATGAGTGTATGCCACCAAAACTGAAGGATTGCTGATATCTTCTGATGTGAGCCTGCTTCTCAGTACGTGTGTTTCTCTGCTAGTCTCTATCGGGCAATACTCCTGGCTACCTGCAAGTACTCATCTTTTTGATGGTCTCTGCCAGACATCTCAGCTCCAGTCAGTGAGGACACAGTGATTAGAAAACATGTACCGCTGCCCTTTAATCATAGTCAGACTAAATTCAGCTTACAAAAATCATTCAGTGAGCCCAAGCCAAGACAGTCTTTTCTTCTCAAACCTGTGTCTTGGACCGAAATCACAGGCTTTGTTCCAGAGTGAGTTGAGGTGAGAAATTTCCAAGTTCTTCTCTGGTTCCATAGGCAAATTGATTAGAACCAGAACAAAAAGGCATATGAATTAGGCAAAGTCATTGTTGGAGACCCTATCCTGCCTGCCTTTGTTATCTATGTAAGCAGCAAAACCTTTGTAGATTTGTTGCTATATTTTGGTCACCAAAGAAAAGCTTTCTCCATGTCTGCTTGTGAAACTGCTCCGCCTGGACACTATGGTGAAGCTAGAGAATTCTCAGGAAGATTTTTTGTGATATTTTGAAAGAGAATTGAATATTGGGGAACCAATTAGCAGCTTCTTAATTGATGTAACCAGAATCTGTCTTCAGTAGTACCAACCAACCCTCAAACAGGGGACTACAAGGGTCTCTTATCTTTCATGGTGGAAAAGGCAGTATAGTAAAGAAGCAGGCATTTTTAATTGTAAAAAATTGACATTGTGAATGCAGCAAGAACCACCATGCATAGGTTTAATTGTGGTTCATTCAGGGCTTACTTGTACAATGTTGGATCATGGTATATTAAATATACATCATTTGTCATGTTCCAAAAAGCCTCCAGAAAAAGTAGCTTTCAAACTCTGATGGAGTTTCTCAGTCTTCTGTCTTGCCCTCAAGCTACTCTGTATGTGAATAATTGAAAAGCTCCTTGGGTTACATCTAGCTTTGTTTCTTTCACTATCATTGTACCATCTCTGTTAATAATGAACAAGACCATTTAAGTAGTTCTTTTCTGTTCTTATTAGTGGCATCTTTACTCAAAGGAAGACAAGGCATCTACACAGAGAATGAAAGGCGCTTGGGAGCAGTGATTCAAATTCGTTTTTTCAAAATTATGCTGGTGTTCATTATTTGGTAACTCCTCTTTTCCACATTTTCATCACTCGAGTAGGGAGGGAGGATTTGAAAGCAACTTGCCATTTTGCTCGATCGAGCTGTGACCTGGATGTTTCAAAGAGAAGAGTCTCTGGAAAGGAAATCTTTGAAACTTGTGTGAGGTGCCCTTTGAGGAAATGGAGTGAGAACAGGAAAGCAAGTTTACAATGCACCAACTTCTGGAAAACTATTCAATTTTACTTGAGCATATGAAAGGCCCATGAAACAAGGAGTCCCAAGTTTAGTTTCCAAACTTCCCAACCATCTGCATCCGGTGTTTCAGCCCTTGGCTGGTGCTACCATCAGGTTATGGCTCTTTTGGAAGGCTTGAAAGAATCACCAAATGATACTCTTCTTTCAGCTCGAATTTCTATATCTAAGGACAGAGCCAGGTCTTCATTGGTAACTTGCCATGGTGGGATGATTCAAAGCTTAGCTAATGGCAGATGGAATTGGGGTTTTAAATAGGTGCCCTTTAAAATAGAATTGAAACCAATGTGGAGACGGATTAGTTTCAGAAAGCTCTTCACTGTGGTCAAGTGATACTTACTTCCAGGTATAGTGCAGGTATCTGTAGTATCAATAATTTACTTGACATAATGAGATTTGATTAGATACGCTACCAGAAGCATACCTTTTCTTACTCTTAGGAAAACTGGTTCACTTTTCAAAGTCCACTAAAACTCTCTACCAGTTACATTTTCTAACACGAAGCTAATTGATAGTATTTTGATCTGGATTGTGTAACCCATAAGCTTCCAATAATTGAAAGGAGAAAATACAAAAGCTCTGAAGAACATTTCACAACAAACTTGTGGAATAAATTTTATAGGTGAGGAAACAGTCTGTGAAAATTTAAGTGACTTATATAGGGTCACTGAGCTAATAAATGACTAAAGGAAAGATTTAAGTCCAAGTCCAACATTTAATTCCTATGCCATCTAGCTGCCCTAGAAAATTTCCTCTCCCTAAAGCCCTATTCTGATGCCTCATGATGAAATAGAGATATCTCCCAGGTCTTTATGAGAGAAGCCAAAGCTCTAGCAGGAATCACCAAAATAGAAAACAATCCCAGTACAGGAACACTAACAGTTTGGGAGAGAAAATGATACCATGGGTTTAGAGTGAGAGGACATAGGTTCAAATCCCAATTCTGATATTTAATAGCTTTGGCCAAGTTACTTCTTTAACCTTAGTTTCTTTAGGTATAAAACAAGAGGGTTGGGCTGGATGACCTCTGAGTCCCTTGTAGCTCTATATATTTAATACTATGTTGTATATCTTTTTTTTCTGAGGACCACCTAACTATATATGGGCAAATTATTTATTCCATGCTCATTAAACTGGCTAATAAGTTTTTTTTTTAACCACAGCAACTCAATGAAGATTATTTGCTAAGATGTAGGAGGATTGCATTGAATTTTTTTGACAATATATAGAGCACTTTGGAGTTAGCAAAGATCTGGGTTCAAATTCTGATTAAAAAAAAGATAAATAGGGTTAAGTTAAGTGACTTGCTCAGGGTCACACAGCTAATACCTGAGGCTAGATTTAAACTTACACCTTCCTGATTCCAGACCCTCTGCTCTATTCACTATGCTACCTAGCTGCCCCTCAAATCCTGCCTCTGTCACTTATCATAGTGTATAGCACTTAGTGTGTGTTTAATAAATGCTTATTCTCTTTCCCCTTTCCTGTGTGACTATGATCAAGTCACTTAACCTTTTGGAGTTAGTTCTTCATTTGTAAAATGGCTATAATAATGTCTATAATTATTATTAACAACTTTTTAGAGTTATTGTGAAGATAAGTAATGCAACAGTAAAAACAAAACAGACCTTGAAATGTTGTACAATGTCAATTCTGCCCCTTCCTTTCCTGCCTTCTCTCATTTTCTCTTCTTTTCTTCCCAGTCTTCCCTATCCCCATCCCTTCCTTGCAGATGAAATCTCAGATCCTTGAAGTAAGAAAAGCATATTCTCCCCCCTCCCCCCAAAGAAAAACATATTCCAGACAAATTCTAACTTATTTTACATTATGAGGAAGCATAAAATATAAGGATGTTGGGAGCAAGGAAGGTCATTAGATTTTGTTCTCTGTTTTAGATTGAATCAAAGAACTTAACATTTCTTGATCTAATGCCATTAAATATATTATTTCTTTTCACTGCTTTTCACTGGCTACAAGTAACCAGAGTAAACAGATGTTTAGTTCTTTGACTCTAGTCACCACTGTTTTTGCTTTAATAACAGGATCTCATAATTACAAACTAATTTTTTTTCTTGTTCTTTTGCACTATGTACCTTTATCCTCTTGACAGCTGGTTGCCGAATATCATCAATGAAAGTCTTTTGTTCTACCTTGAAACACAGCCAGATATCAATGGAAGCTCCTTGAAAAATGTTAGAAATGCAACCCTGATCACATGGTTTACTATGGTAGGTCATCCAGATTTTCATCTTTCTTGTACTTTTAAAGGGCAGGGAATGCACCATAGCAACAGATCAAAGGATTTAGAGCTTGAAGGAACCCTAGAGATCATCATGTTCAATCCCTTTATTTTATAGAGGAGGAAACTTAAGAGTTGCACATTATTCTTTAAATTTGTATCTGGGTGTTGGAGCAATTGCCCTTTTCTGAAATATTTATGACTTATTCGAATATGTGTGACATATTTTGAAAATAATTTCAAAACAATCCCAACAATATTGATGCAGGGATGCTGTGATTTAGAACTTAAACTGTCTTAGTCATCTGCTTTATTCCATTGACTTTCTGTGTGGAAAACTGAAAGAAGCCAAAAAAGAATAAGGATTTCTATTCCTAAAAGATCTTAGTTAACAGTTTCTTTATCAGAATCCATTAATCACAACAATTTACAGTAATGAATATTCTATTGGAATTTATTTTTTTGCATTCAGATTAGGACCACTTATTACAACAGTTTGAATTAGCTCTCCCTGAGCTCAAGAAATTTAACAATTAACAGGGAGAGACTTGATCAGTTTCTTCTATCAATTGTCAGCCCTTCCTTTAGTGGCAAATTCTATTCTAAATGAATGATTATTCCATAACCTTTTCCCTTATAGCAAGCCCTAAAATAAGACATGTGTCCAAAAGAGAAAGTAAAAGCTGTTCTGTGGAGCTTTGAGGAGAAGAGAGTGGGATACCTCAGTCAGAACACAGATTTGGAGGACAGAGAATAAGAACATATATAGTAATAGATCGATAGATAGATATACTTTATATACTATATATATTTAATGTAATATAATATATAACATACTAGTTTGTATATTTTAATAGAATATATATAACATATTGTATATATATTTTTATATCTATACAGAAAGAGAGAGAGAGAAAGTATTGCTTACTATATGACAAGCACTGTGCTGAGTGCCTTACAAATATTATCTCATTTGTTTGGGATAATAACATTGCAGTTTCACAAATTGGAGTGGTTTGGTGACTCCAAAGATGACTTTCCAGCTTTCCTTTTTTATATAGATTGTACTTCCTCTAAGCTAGTTCCCTTAATTTGGCCTCATACAGGTAGGTTGGGTCCCCCAGAGGGTTGCTGCTCTTCAAAAGTTCAAGTAGGGTATCCTGCAGGTACTTATTTTTTTAAAGTTATGAGAACTTATTGGGAGGACTTTCCATTAATGATCAGCCAGTAGACAGTTAGCTTTTGGTAGTGGTCAAGAACTAGCTACCAAGACTGAATAATAAAAACATTAGCTACAAAACATTTGCAACTTAAATCTTAGGTGAACTCTCCTGTAAATACAGAGTACAATAATAGTGGGAAGCATTTAGGAAATACATATAGTCAAGGCAAGTCTCAACTCTAGATCTTCAGAACCTTAAAGTCTTCCTTTCCTTTCGAAAACTTAACTCTCCATTGTCAGGGTAGTTCTCTTTTGAATCCATAGTCAGACCTATACATCTTAAAGCTACTTCTGGTATCGCACAATTGGCTGGCTCTCTGTATCTGTCTAAACTATGTGTCTCTGAACCCCTAACTATACTCACTAGACTATCTTGAATGGACACTCCAAATGCTGGCAAGTAATTCCAAGTAATTCCATTCCTAGACACAATAGTTTATGGGAGGAAGAAGAGAGGAAATTCCCTTCTCTTCTCCCCGCAGACTTGAAAAGCTGGTTTCTTCCCCAACTACTGGCTCCTGCCTCTACTGATTTCAATGGTAAAATCCCAAGTTATTTCTAGGGCTTAGCTACCTAAAGCTTCAGAGGCATAGTTATTGTTTTTCTTCAGTCATGGCCAGGCCCCCTCACTAGAGATCTTCAAGCCAGGTGACTACGTTGCAGGGATACTATAAGTGGGATTTACATTGGTTTTTTTGTTGTTGTTGTTCAGGGGTTTCTGACTCTTTGTGATTCCATGGACCATAAGTATCCATGTGGTTTTCTATGCAAAGGATACCAGAATGGTTTGTCATATTCTTCTTCAATGGATTCTTTTATCAGGTAATCTGAGGTTGAGTGACTAGTCAAAGTCATGCAGCTAGGAAGTGTCTGCAATTGGATTTGAATTCAGGTCTTTCTGACTCCAGGTCCAGTGCTTCTAACCTCTGAGCCACAGATGCCTCTACTTAAGTTAAGCTATAAGTATGAACCAAATAATCTCCAATGTCTATTCCAAACTCTAAAATGCTATAAATCTGCTTTTTGTTGGTTTTCTTCCTATTTGACTTAGCACTCTTTAACCTTCTTTGAAGGTTTATCTTCTTCCTGCTACAAAAATGTACCACTTGGGTTTTATCTTGGTCCATTTTCCTGTTTTATATATATTCTCTTTCTTCTTGCTCTCGCCTACTCTGATGGATTCAGTGATCATCTCTATGTAGACTACTCCCAATATGTATATATCTAGCTCCAGTCATTCACCCAAACTTTAGCTTCATCTTTCTCACGTCAGACTGGATTTATGTCTTGTGTTTTCTTCTATCTGTTGAATAAATTATGTCTCATCTCCTACTTGATAGAGAGAACCAAATGGTCAGGAAAACATAGACAGATATCTGGAGATCAAAGAGAAGAAGTAGCAAGGTAGACAGATATATTTTGATGCAATAATTTATTTCTCCTTGTGCCTGTATTTCTGTTTGCTTTATTCTGCTTTGGGTTATGACAGGAATGTGCTGATTAAAGCAGATTACACAATCTCATTGTCAGAAAGGCAGGAAGCTTGACCTAACTAAATAAATTAAACTTCTCTCAGAAGCGCCAGTGACTGAGCTGACCACATGACGAACAGTTATGGAAACCAGACAGTTTGATAAAGCACTTAGCCACAAGAGTTAAACAAGAGTGCTCCTGAAAAGACAAATGACTAAGGATCTTTCTTTTAGCAATTATGTAGGGCAAGGAAAAATTTCAAATGACCTAGAGAGTGTGTGCTATGTTTGTATTTATGCCAAGTCATATCCCTCTGTGCCCAAAATTAACCTCCATATTGGCTGTCCCTCATTCCTAGAATGTTCTCTCTTCTCACCTTTACCTACTGACTTCAAGACTCATCTAAAATCCCAATTTTTGTAGGAAATGTCTTTGAATCCCCTCTAATATCAGAGCCATCCTTCTGGGAATCATCTCTAATTTATCCTAGATGAATCTTCTTTGTACATAATTGTTTACATGTTGCCTTCTCCTTTAGAATGTGAATTTCTTGAGAACAAAATCTGTTTTCACTAATGCTCTTATTCCTAACCTTTCACACAATGTCTGGCACATAGTAAGTACTTAATAAATGCATATTGGAGTAGCTAGATGGCTCCATGGATAGATAGCCAGGCCTGGAGATGGGTGGTGTGGTATTCAAATCTGGCCTCAGATACTTCCCAGCTGTGTGAGTGACCCTGGGCAAGTCACTTAATCCCCATTGCTTAGCCCTTAACCACTCTTCTGCCTTGGAACCAATACACAGTACTGATTCCAAGACAGAAGGTAAGAATTGTTTTTTTTTTTAATGCTTATTGACATACTGATTTGAATAAGGATTTACAGAGGATGAAACAGAAGCTCTCTTTCTGTTTTTCTCTCTCCATATATACAATATAATAATACATAAAATATAAATATATATTTAAAACCCCTACCCTCCATCTTAGAATCGATACTGTGTATTGATTTGATATTTCTGTTTGAAACTTGAGCTCAAATCTGAGGCTACATTTGAACCCAAGATGGAAGCATATCTAGGCCTGGCTCTCAAACCACTAGGCCACCTAGCTGCCCCCAGAAGTTATATTTTTATTGTGTGTATGAAAGCTATATACTGTTACAAGAGGATGAAAGACTTCTTGGACAAGAGTAGGAATTTTGTAAGAAATCTGGGAAATAGGATTTTCATAATATATCTGTAAGGGGAGGAACTTCAGTGATCTAAAAGTATTAATTAATGTACTCTTTCTATTAAAAAGCAGAAATTCTGAACAATTTGTGACTTACCCTAGTGGTAGTTTCATCCTTCAAAAATTGAAGAAAACAATAAAGAAACTGCTGTTCTGAATCTAATTCTTTTTTTTTTTAAACATTATTTTATTTGGTCATTTCCAAACATTATTCATTGGAGACAAAGATCGTTTTCTTTTCCTCCCCCCGTCCCACCACCTCTCCCATAGCCAACACGCGATTCCACTGGGTATCACATATGTTCTTGATTCAAACCCATTTCCATGTTGTTGGCATTTGCATTAGAGTGTTCATTTAGAGTCTCTCCTCAGACATATCCCCTCTACCCCTGTAGTCAAGCAGTTGCCTTTCCTCAGTGTTTCTACTCCCACAATTTGTCCTCTGCTTGTGAATAGTGTTTTTTCTCCTAGATCCCTGCAGATTGTTCAGGGACATTGCATTGACACTAATGGAGAATTCCATTACGTTTGATTATACCACAGTGTATCAGTCTCTGTGTACAATATTTTCCTGGTTCTGCTCCTTTCGCTCTGCATCACTTCCTGGAGGTTGTTCCAGTCTCCATGGAATTCCTCCACTTTATTATTCCTTTTAGCACAACAGTATTCCATTACATCCATACCACAATTTGTTCAGCCATTCTCCAATTGAAGGGCATCCCCTCGTTTTCCAATTTTTGGCCACCACAAAGAGCGCAGCTATGAATATTCTTGTATAGGTCTTTTTCCTTATTATCTCTTTGGGGTACAAACCCAGCAGTGCTATGGCTGGATCAAAGGGCAGACAGTCTTTTATCTCCCTTTGGGCATAGTTCCAAATTGCCCTCCAGAATGGTTGGATCAATTCACAGCTCCACCAGCAATGAATTAGTATCCCTACTTTGCCACATCCCCTCCAGCATTCATTACTTTCCTTTGCTGTCATGTTAGCCAATCTGCTAGGTGTGAGGTGATACCTCAGAGTTGTTTTGATTTGCATCTCTCTGATTATAAGAGATTTAGAACACTTTTTCATGTGCTTATTAATAGTTTTGATTTCTTTAACTGAAAATTGCCTATTCATGTCCCTTGCCCATTTATCAATTGGAGAATGGCTTGATTTTTTTGTACAATTGATTTAGCTCTTTGTAAATCTGAGTAATTAAACCTTTGTCAGAGGTTTTTATGAAGATTGTTTCCCAATTTGTTGCTTCCCTTCTGATTTTAGTTACATTGATTTTGTTTGTACAAAACCTTTTTAATTTGATGTAGTCAAAATTATTTATTTTATCTTTTGTGACTCTTTCTAAGTCTTGCTTGGTTTTTAAATCTTTCCCTTCCCAAAGGTCTGATATGTATATTATCCTGTGTTTGCCTAATTTACTTATAGTTTCCTTCTTTATGTTCAAGTCATTCACCCATTCTGAGTTTATCTTGGTGTAGGGTGTGAGATGTTGATCCAAACCTAATCTCTCCCACACCGCCTTCCAATTTTCCCAGCAGTTTTTATGAAATAGTGGATTTTTGTCCCAAAACCTGGGATCTTTGGGTTTATCATATACTGTCTTGCTGAGGTCACTTGATTCCAGTCTATTCCACTAATCCTCCTTTCTTTCTCTTAGCCAGTACCAAATTGTTTTGATGACCGCTGCTTTATAATATAGTTTGAGATTTGGGACTGCAAGGCCCCCTTCCTTTGTATTTTTTTCATGATTTCCTTGGATAGCCTTGATCCTTTGTTCTTCCAAATGAACTTTGTTATGGTTTTTTTCTAAATCAGTAAAAAATTTTTTTGGAAGTTCAATGGGTATGGCACTGAATAGATAAATAAGTTTGGGTAGGATGGTCATTTTTATTGGCTCATCCTACCCATGAGCAGTTAATGTTTTTCCAATTGCTCAAGTCTAGTTTTAGTTGTGTGGCGAGTGTTTTGTAGTTGTGTTCATATAGTTCCTGTGTTTGTTTCGGGAGATTCCTAAGTATTTTATTTTGTCTAAGGTGATTTTGAATGGTATTTCCCTTTCTAGTTCTTGCTGCTGAGCTGTGTTGGAAATATATAGAAATGCTGATGACTTATGCAGGTTTATTTTGTATCCTGTAACTTTGCTAAAGTTGTTGATTATTTTGATTAGCTTTTTGGTTGAATCTCTAGGATTCTTTAAGTAGACTATCATGTCATCCACAAAGAGCGATAACATGGTCTCCTCCTTGCCTATTTTAATGCCTTCAATTTCTTTTTCTTCTCTTAATTGCTACTGCTAGCATTTCTAGTACAATGTCAAATAATAGAGGTGATAATGGGCATCCTTGTTTCACTCCTGATCTTAATGGGAATCGATTTAGTTTTTCCCCATTGCAGATGATATTAGTTGATGGTTTGAGATATATACTGTTTATTATTTTTAGGAACGACCCTTCTATTCCTATGCTTTCTAGTGTTTTTAATAGGAATGGGTGTTGTATTTTATCAAAGGCTTTTTCTGCGTCTATTGAAATAATCTTGTGATTTTTGTTGGTTTGTTTGTTGATATGGTCAATTATTGGATGGTTTTCCTAATATTGAACCAGCCCTGCATCACTGGTATAAATCCTACTTGATCATGGTGAATGACCCTTCTGATCACTTGCTGGAGCCTTTTTGCTAGTATCCTATTTAAGATTTTTGCATCTATATTCATTAGGGAGATTGGTCTATATTTTTCTTTCTCTGTTTTTTACCTGCCTGGCTTTGGAATCAGTACCATGTTTGTGTCATAAAAGGAATTTGGTAGAACTCCCTCTTTGCTTATTATGTCAAATAGTTTGTATAGTATTGGGATTAGCTGTTCTTTGAATGTTTGATAGAATTCACTTGTGAATCCATCAGGCCCTGGTTTTCTGATTTTTAAAATGTTCATCCTTATTTAATTGTTCTTACTTCTATTTGTGTATATACATGTGTTTTAATCTTAGTCAATAAACATTTTGTTTAGTCTAATCTATTTCTATGCAATTCCTCTTTCTCTTCTTTATCAGAATCATTCTTACTGGTAGCTTCAGAATTTTATTCTTGAAATCTTATCCTACCTTCTGATTGACTGTTCCAGGAAAACAGTGATTTTCCCCCAAAGTTTCTATTATTTCTACACTAGGAATCAGTTCTTTCTTATTGGTAAGAATTAGATTCAGGACTTCTGGTCAAGATGGCGGCTTAGAAGCAGCAAAAGTTCAGACCTCTGAAAACCCTTCCTTATCGATCACAAACTGAATGCTCCTAGGGGACTGAAATTCAAACTTAACAACAGGACAGGGCCAGGGAACCCTCCTTCTGGACTCAAATCAAAGGGTTCACAAATCAAAAGCCAGAATCCTAGATCACTCGGGTCTAAGGGGAAGGCAGAAGGAAGGTCCCAGGAACCTTCCCCCCCCATCCCAGAGCGCTGAGCCTGCAGCAGCAGTGGGAACCTCAGGGCAAGCAAAAGGACCTCAGGGCCGGCTGCTCTGAAATCAAGAGTACAAGAAGGATCAAAGAATAACTAAGATCACTGCTTGGAGGTGGGATGGGGAGCAGGATAACAGAAAATGGTTAGAAAGTGGAATTTTCCAGCTTATTTTGTTTTCCTTTTCTTTTCCAATGAGAAATGATCTTTATATTGGGAAAGATAAAGCAAAAATTTTAACACAGATTGAAATCTCAAATAGAGGAGATTGTCAGACAGGCTCTTGAGAACCCCAGGAGTTCTAGTGACTGAGCCCAGTTGAAATATATTCCAATGTACTGAAATAATATTGGATGTCAGTCCAGGGCAGTGGAATGAATGCTACATTTCTGGTCAAGAAACTGGATTCTAGTTCTTATTCTGCTATTTTCTGTTTCTATGACCTTGGGCAACCCCTTTATTTCTCTGGACCTCATTTTCATCATCTGTAAAATGAGTTAATTGGATTAGATGACTTCTAAGGTATAAATCTATGATCTAATTAATGTTTTGTTGCCTGTGTAATCATAAGCAAGTCATTTACCCCTTTGAGTGTTAATTTCCTCACTTGTAAAACAAGGGAGATGTGGGAAATGGGGACACTAAAGCCGTGTTGTTGGAGCTGTGAAATGATTCAATCCTTTTGGAGAGCAATTTGGAATATACCTAGAGAGTTATAAAACTGGGTATATCCTTAGACCCAGCAATACTACTGCGGAGTCTGTTTCCCAATGAAATCAGGAAAAGTGGGAAAGAACTCATATGTTCCAAAACATTTATATTTGTGATGGCAAAGAATTGGAAACTGAGGGAATACCTGTCAATTGGGGAATGACTGAACAAATAGAGGTATAGGATTGTGATGCCATTAGAAAAGATGAACACACTGATTTTTTTTTTTAAACTTGAAAAGAACTATACAAGATAACAGTGAACTGAATGGAACCAGAAGAATAATATACACAGTCACAGGATTAATCCTGGAAGAGTAAATTGTGAATGTTATCTCCAAAAAGTAAACAGAAAGGTAAAATATGAAAGACTTAATTTATATATGTATATTGGCTACTTTGATGATATCTTTTGTGATGCAGGGAGGGTAGGGAGGGCCTGGGACACTAGTGGACTGGAAATATTATGTTGGATATAAAGATAAGTAAGATAAACATAGGAGATTTCCATTTTACTTCTGTACTCTCTTCTTTTTCTTTGTATATGGAAATGCTTATTTGGTTTTGTAAAATTTGGAATAAGTAAATAAGAGCTTAAAAATAAAGCAAAAACAAGGTGATTATATTAGATTACCTCTGAGGCAATGTTGATATCCATCATGTTGTGGTCTTATTTCTGGCAAACTTCTAGATAATATATTATTAGATATCCAGATATAAAACTTACTGGGAGCTTACCATAGATTAGGCACTGTGCTAAGTTACAAAGACAAACAAATAAGGCAGTCCCTGCCTTCAGAGAGCTTACTTACTTTATAATTGGGGAAGACAGAAAACAACTATGTTTAAAAGAGGGAGGAAGGAAAGTGCTATAGGCAAGGAGTAGCAATGCTAGAAGTGAGGGGAAGAGGGCAGAGTCCAGAGAGAGAGAGAGAGAGAGAGAGAGAGAGAGAGAGAGAGAGAGTAGTTGAAAATTAGATGAAGCATGGATGAAGACCTTTCCAAACTGGTGTATGTTGGGGAGAGAATCATCAATGAGAAGTAGCAGTGAAGGCCTCCCAGGGTGACATTTTGGCCAATGAGAAGTAGTTGGAATCTTCAGAGAGTTGAAGCCAGTGATCATTGAGAAAAAGAAGCTACAATCATTCCAATCAGATGACTTCATCACTTATAGCCCATGACAGATTAACCTCATTTCTTCTTTTTTTGACCTTTTAAATATGTTATTGATCTTCTCATTAAATCACAGTCATCTCCCCAATGACTTCCTCACCTACTTCTACAACAAACTCCATTCTAACAAATAAATACAAACTTAATACATTTTCAGGGTCTTAAAATGTATGCTTCAGGGGGCAGCTGGGTAGCTCAGTGGATTGAGAACCAGGCCTAGAGACGGGAGGTCCTAGGTTCAAATCTGACCTCAGCCACTTCCTAGCTGTGTGATCCTGGGCAAGTCACTTGACCCCCATTGCCTAGCCCTTACCACTCTTCTGCCTTGGAGCCAATACACGGTATTGACTCCAAGACGGAAGGTAAGGGTTAAAAAAAAAAAAGTATGCTTCTTTGCCATCTTATCTCACTCTTTCTCTTCTGATAAGAGGGAGGCATTCTTTACCATTAATCCTCTGAAGCCATCATAAGGTTGTGTGGATAGAATTTGCTCTCCAGGACTCTTTTACCCAACATCCCATTTGTGTGCTCACACTAAGTGCTCGCACTGTTCGCCTATATATGTATGTAGGATAAAGTTTTGTTGTGACTCCTCCTCTCTCTCTCTCTCTTTCCCTGAACGTGGCTGCTGAAGCTGGCTTTCAGCCAGGCAGGAGAATTTACACATATGGTCTTATTTTAGTTAGAAATTTAGGCTTTGAACTTCTATTTCTTTTTTTTTATTTCTTCTCCTTCAAGTGATTATTAATAAACTTTATAAAATTAATACTTGGAGTTTAAGATATTAATTTAAATCTTACAAGATACTGAGTTTATCAATTCTGAAATCTCTCAATATATATATTTAAAAACCCTTATCTTCCATCTTAGAATCAATACTATATATTGGTTCCAAGGCAGAAGAATGGCAAGGGCTAGGCAAGAGAGTTCAAAGACTTGCCCAGAATAACATAGGAAGACCTGCTGTCTTTAGGGCTGGGTCTCAATCTAGGGTAATAGTAGCTGGAAGGAGATAGGCTTTATTTTTAAAGTGATGCTTGAGTTGAAGAAGACAAGAATTTTAAGAAGTAAAGATAAAGAAGGAATGTATTAGTATTATTAAAAAATATTGAAGAGTGTAATTTAAATTTGTTACCCTAAAAACTACAATCCCCAGCAACACCTATGATTCCCAGCACCCTACTCACTTCCTGCCCTTATGTGCTTACATAGACAGGATATAAATTGAGCGGAGTGCCATCTCATGCCCTCTTTCCTTCCTGTCACGCTTTGGTGGAGAGGGATTTTTGAGCAGGTAGAAAAACTTAGTCATATGATTCTGTTTTGACAGAAAATAAACTTTATAAAATATAATACTTCAGGTATTCAACTTTAATTTAACTACCACAAGAGGCAACTAGGTGACTCAGTGGATTGATAGCCAGATCTAGAGATGAGTGGTCCTGGGTTCAGATTTGGTCTCAGATACTTCCTAGCTGTGTGACTCCCAGCAAGTCACTTAACCCCATTTGTCTACCCCTTACAACTCTTTTGTCTTGCCTCCATACATATACATTATACATATATATATATACACACAGTATTGGTTCCAAGACAAAAAGTAAGAGTTTTTAAAAAACTCAGTGTATGCCTCTGTGTGTATGTGTGTGCTGTATTTGTGTGTGTATCATAGACAGTTTTCTGGTTCTGCTCACTTACTTCTTCCTTAGTCCTTATGTATTTTTTCCATGTTTCCCTGAATTAATCTGGTACAGTAACATTCCAACACATTCACATTCCACAATTTGTTCATCCACTTCCCACTCAGTAGAAAATGACTTCCTCCAGTTCACTGTTAGTATTAAAAATGCTGCTTATAAATATTTTTGTATACATGGTAGCTTCCCTTGTGTCTTTGATCTCCTTGGAAATTCTATTCAGAGCAGTGGCATCACAGGGTCATAGGGCATATGTAAATTAGTGACTTTGAGGGATATAATTCCAAATTGTCTTTTAGAAAAAGTAGTAGTGTATTTGATAGTTTCTATGGCTTTGTTGTTAATTTGATCCATTAATATTTTGAAGACTTGAACTTTCTTTACTGTGTAGAGACCTGAATCTGCCCTGGTAATTTAGCACAATACTTTAGGAGAAGATTGGGTTGACTCCCCAAGTCAGCTGGCAAGAAATCAGGCCAGTGCTCACTAGCTCATAGGACAATCTAAATTTGTCTCTAAGGCTATGAAAGGAGCACAGTGACAGCCACTCTCCTCTGCCCTGTCTTCAAACTCATGCTTTCCCTTAAAGCCTTCCTTACTTGCTTTTCCATTGTCCTGGTAGTATGGGAATGCTGAGTAGACTTTGGATTCATTCATTGCTCCTCGCACATGACATTTCACCTCCCATCTCTATTCTTTTGCACAGGCTATGCTCCATTTCTGGAATGCACTGCCTCCTCATCTTCACCTCTTAAAATTCCTCACTTTCTTCAGGCTTCACCTCAAGTACAACCTTATAAATAAAGCCTTCCTTTCCCTACCTGTTAGTACCTGCCACTCTCCTCCAAATTACCTTCTATTCCAGATTGAATTGCTTGTCACCTCTGGGAGGGGAGAGGGAAGACAGAAGGGAGACAATATAGATCATGTGACTTTGAAAAAACTTATGTGGAAATTTAGTAAAATAAATTAAATACAGAAAAAAAACAAATTGCCTTATATTTATCCTATATATACACTAGAGCCCCCTATACATGGGGGATGCTTTCCAAGGCCTTGGTTGACTGGATCCAAAGATATACCTGAATACCTGCTTGCTACCATACATATATGTGCTCTCTAACTGCTCCTATAGCTTCCCATCGAAGTGGAAGACACTCCCTGAAGTCCTACTATGTATTCTGTAAATACCCATTGAGAGGTTGAATGATATGGAGATCTGGCCTTGCAGCCAGGAAGGACTTGGGTTTATATCTTACCTCTCACACATACTGATTGTGTAACCCTGGGCAAGTCTTGTTATTTCTCAGTCAGAGTGCTGGAGCCAGCTTGAATGGACATGTGAGAGCTAATTTTTAAATTTTTAGTGTGAGCATTTACATCTCAGAAATCTGCAGACTACAAATCACAGCTTGATTTATTGTTTTGTTTATCATCTGAACTTAAGCTATAAAGTTATAAAGAAAATATTAATGATGTAGATTAAACTTAAAAGTGTTTCCCAGGTACACCCGCCCCCCCCAAGAATTGATTCTCAAACATTTACTGGCACATCTCTATTCTCAGTGCTCTAAGCAACTCTTTAAAACTAACTTGCAGAGACTATTTTGACCTGCATTAATATAAGAATTTCCTCATCTGAGGCTTCCTTGTACTGATGAAATCACAGATCTGGTCCCTGTTTTCTATATTTATATAACCTCAATAAAATGTGAAGTTGCTTCTTTTTAAATTATATTTTATTTTTAACTTTTTTATTTAATTAACATTTTTTCCAGGGTTACATGATTCATGTTGTCTCCCTCCTCTCTTCCCTCCCAGCTCCCAGAGTTGACAAGCAATTCTCCTGGTTTTTACATATATTACCACTCAAAACCTATTTCTATTTCATTCATTTGTATAATAATCTTTTAAAACCAAAACCTCAAATCATGTACCCATATAAACAAGTGATAAATCATGTTTTCCTCTGGATTTCTGCTCCTACAGTTCTTTCTCTAGATGTAGTCAGCATTCTTTCTCCTGAGTCCCTCAGAATTGTCCTGGATCACTGCATTGCTGCTTGTAGAGAAGTCCATTATTTTCAATTGTTCCACAGTGTTTCAATTACTGTGTATAATGTTCTCCTGGTTTTACGTATTTCACTCTGCATCAATTTATGTAGTTCTTTTCAGTTCTTATAGGAATCTATCACGAATGTAAGCTTCTTGAATGTGGAGATTATTTTATTTTTGCCTTTGTGGTAGCAGAGATTTAACACAGTCCTTGGCACAAAGTATTTCATAAATGTTTGTTAACGAGTTGGTTCGAACCAACCAAATGTTTATCTTCATCATGACATCACACTGGCTGTCTTCTATTCTTGTTTCTCATAGGGAATACTTAATCCACTGCAAGGCTTTCTTTTCTCCTTGGCTTTTTATGGCTGGACTGGATGTCACCTGGACTTGAACTGTCACAAGAAAGAGATACAATGGGAATCTATGTCGACCTCAGCTGTGGAACATGCCTACACCTCACAAGTTGGCTCCTCCCTCAACTATGAAAACTATGCACCCAAGAAGACAGTGGTGGTGAATGGGCATAATTCTGATGAGGCACTAGGCATGCTGTCAGAAGGTAATATAACCAATTGCAGTGACATATTTCTCCCAAACTCTCCTATTTATCAAGGTTGGTAATCTCCACAGAACACATAGAGCCCATTTCTATTAGTGTGAGCCTAGAAAGGGTATCAGTTTTGTGATAACTGAACTCCAAAGTATACTACTGCTCATTTTCTCATTCTTCTCTGTGGGAGATACAGTATTTGTGTCTATAGTCAAATTGGAGCTGAAAGAAGTGGGATTGGATTATGGAATTTAAGAATAACTATGGAGACAGTTAGGTGGCACAGTGGATAGATAACCAGCTCTGGAGTTAGGACAACCTAGTTTCAAATCTGGTCTCAAACACTTCCTAGCTGTTTGACCCTGGGTCAGTCACTTAATCTCTTGTTTATCCCTTACCACTCTTCTGCCTTGGAACTGATACTTTGTAAGGGTTTTATAAAAAAAAAGAATACATATGTATATTAACACACATATATCTTTTATGTTATGTGTATATATGTATAGACATATATATGGATTCATATTCATATGTATTAGAATAGGTTCACTGTAGACAGTCTAACCTTTTTATAGTATAATTTTGCTTATTTATTAAACAGAATAGAATTGTTGGGGGGGTTTCCTTCTTTATGGCTCTTGTGCTTCCTGACACTGGAAATCTAAGATAAATGGTAACTCCATACTCTTTACTAATAAAATGTGCTCTCAGGAATTAGCACTGCAGCAGAGGCTCTTGGGTTACAGTATCGGTTTACTTCATTGACTGCCCTCCGATGTTTCAAACCAGTTACTCTTTAAAGACTCAGAATTGTGCTGTGAGATTTTAAACATTCTCATTTAAACATTGGAGAATTTCCCCCCCTTTTTTATTGTCATGCAAAGCACACTTCTATTTTGGTCATTGTTGTTAGAGCACACTCATACATAACCCAACCCCCAAATAAAACTAACGATATACTCATGTGAAAGACGACTCCAACAGTTCTTTCTCTGGAGGTGGACAGCATTCCCCATCATGAGTCTTTCAGGATTGTCCCAGATCATTGCATTGCTGAGAGTAACCACGTTTTCACAGATGATCATTGTCCAGTAGTGGTGTTATTGTGTACAGTGTTCTCCCAGTTCTGCTTATTTTGTTCTGCATCGGTTCCTGCAGATCTTTCCAACTTTTTCTGAAATCATCTTGCTTATCATTTCCATCACCAACATCTACCACAATGTGTTCAGTCATTCTCCAGTTGATGGGCATCCCTTTCATTTCTAATTCTTTGACATCATAAAAAGAGCAGCTATAAATATTTTTGTACAAGTAGGTCCTTTCCCCCTTTTCATTATTGCTTTGAGATACAGACCCAGCAGTGGTACTATGGGATCAAAGGGCATGTACAGTTTTATAGCCCTTTGGGTATAGTTGCAAATTGCCCTCCAGAATGGTTGGATTGACACTGGAGACATTTTCTCAGTATGTGTGGATGAGAGGGAGACACAAAGGGTGGAAATGGGGCCAAGAGAAAAGACAATATTTGATCATTAAAGCTGAGTCCTTTGACATTGTCTCAAGTAGATTCCTTACCTTCCTTGAAAATTTTAACTGCAGTGCATTCCCTTGGGAAAATTAGGATTACACAAAGGGAAAATCAAAATGATATCCAAGAGCATTGTTGCAAGATCTTTTTCCTTTGGAGCAACTGATATCCAAGTACTTTATTAGGACACCTTGTCTCACCTTGTATCTTTCCCCACTCAGGCTGTTCAGGTCTGGCAGAGGCTTGAACCCTAAAAAAGTGTCCATTCTTTGCACCAGCACGTTATTTAAATGGGAAAACAAAAGCAAAAACACCATTCTTGTTAGTGTGGAAGGACCTCGTGAAAATTTCAGGTTATTTTCAAATAGGTCTCTGGGAGGTTCCATCAGAAATTGGCTGATCTCTCAAGTCACATTTAGAGTTCTTTTCCCTTGCTTAGTCATGTGTGAGGGGGTGTTGTTTTTTTAGAGTGCTTCACTCTATGGATAAAAGAAATGGTGAAAGCCCTAAATACTTACTGTCTTAGCCTGACAGTGAGACTTGAAGAGAGTTTTGGCTAAAGCTAAAAGAAAGTCCTGTTTGTTTCTGAAATCAAGGATCTAGTACAAATATTTCACTGAGTGAAGGAGACTAAGGAGACAGAATTGTTGTTAGTCTATAAAAATTGCTGACCCCTCCCAGGGAAGGGACAAAATAATTAGAATTCGTTATAGTTTTGATTTGCTCCTTCTCCTTGCTTCTTTTTTTTTTAACTCTTACTTTCTGTTTAAGATTTGATACTATGTATTGGTTCTAAAGCAGAAGAGCAATAAGGGCTGGGCAATTGGAGTTAAGTGACTTGCCCAGGGTCACACAACTAGGAAGTGTCTGAGGCCAGATTTGTACCCAAAACCTCCCATCTCTAGGTTTGGCTCTCTATCACCTGAGCCACCTAGCTGTCCTAGTCCTTTTTAAAAAAAGTACCAGCTTCTTTTCTCAGCCACACATATATTCTAAATTTATTTATTTTAAAGTATTTTCCAAGGTTACATGATTCCTGTTCTCTCACTCCCCTTTTCTCTCCCCCCCTCCCAGAGCTGACAATCAGTTCCACTGGATTATACATGTATTATCACTCCACATATATATTCTAGAGCAATTTCCTGGTTCCTTTTCTTTCTGGAAAAGTTTGAGGAAGTTTTGATTTTTAAAAAATCAGAACAGCTTTGGGATGCCCCCTCGTTTAAGCTCTTTCTTATGTGGCAATTCCTTGCTTTTCACTAAACCTTCAAGTTTGAATGTCACGAGTGCTACATTTTGTTTTCAATCTCAGCAAAATCTATGCTGCTTCTTGGATTAGGGAAAGCAGGGGAGGAAATTCCTTTAGATGTTTTTTGAGTTCAGATAACTTTTTTAAAAGAAAAAAACTGCTGAAGCTTGACATGCCACAACTAACTCTCTATGAGAAATGGAAAACTACAGGGTTGGAAACAATTTCAGCTCTAATAAAGACTCTCCGACTGGTACGATAGTCCAAGACTCCACTGTTTCTCTTTGCTGGGTTTGGAGGCTGACCCTGGTGATCACTGGGGATATGGGCTTAGTTTGGAAAAGTAGAACATAAATCTGAGAAATCTAACACCTCTCTCAAAATTAGATTGTTAAAATGTGGGAGCAAACTAGTAGAAACATATTTGCTACCCACTGACTCTTTGAGTGGCCCTCAGAGAGGTCAAAGAAGTACTGGGAATAATACAACCAACTATAGTGGATATAGAATTAGCTTCAGAGTGAGAAAGATCTGGATTCAAATTCTGCTTATGATACATATTAACTATTTGACTCAAGACAAGTCACAATTTCATAAGACTGAAGAACAACTACTAATCTATATTGGTGGAGGGAGTTTCTTGCTTGGAAGTTCCTGATATTAGAGGAATCACAGGGTGTTCAAAAACAAAAGCAAAACTATTCTTTCAAGTTGGAAGATGTGGCTGGCTTCCCACTCACTGGTTTATAATCTTATCAAGACTGTTGTGTTCGAATGCCATAGTGGGCCTCCAAACATCTGCCTGAAATGTCCAACCTAATTTTTCAAAGACATAATTCAAGTTCTACTTAAAAAACATAATTATGTCTGGTTATATTCAGTGTTTATATAAAAAATTTTTTAAATCAAGCATAATTTGCTTAAAACTTTATTTTTAAAAGACTATTTCATTTAAATATTGAAGCATACTGAAAATTTTCTGCTACAGCCATCTAAATAATTAAAACATGGGAAAATGTTATATTTAAAAGTAAAATTAAGTATATTTCACAAATACTTTCCATGTGATTTCAAAATAACATTTATATTTAAAATATGCCATATTGTTGTTATTACAAAATAAAATGATTTCTTAAAACATTGTATTTTGAGTTGGACTTTTTAAGATTTTATTTTTTGTTATTCTGAACTTAGAAAAAATCAACAGATATGAACATTTCCATAAATGAAGAAAAACAGAAAGTGAATAGTATAAAACTGCAAATTTCTATTAGGCATAATTTGTCACATTTAAAGTATTTTCTTGACATTCCTTTCTCCTTTCTTTTTTTCCCCTTTATTGTCACTATTAACTAGCTTCTCAATCATCAACAAACTTCCTAAATGAAAATTCCTCCTTTGAAACCAAAAAAGAAAAAAACAACACACACACACACACACACACACACACACACAGAGAGAGAGAGAGAAGGATGGAGGGAGGGAGAAACAATAAGTAAAACACTCTATACATTGGCCATTTATGAAAATACATGTTTTATTACATACCTCTACTTCATCATTTCTCATTTCTCTTTCAAGAGGTAGAAAGCAATGCAATTATCAGTTACAAGACTAATGACAAAGGATGCTGTCTACCTCTTGAAAGATTGTTTTACTTGTTTCTTTCTTCGAAAAGGCAAGAAATTTAATATAGTTTAAACATTTGCAGTCCTGCAAAGAATTTCCATATTAGACCAAGGGAAAAGAAAACCCTGAAAAAAAAAAGTATGCTTTGATCAATTCTTTCTCTGGAGATAGCAGCCTTTATCATGAGTCATTTGGTACTACTGAGAATAGCTAAATTATTAGCAGTTGATCATTATACAATATTGCTGTTACTGTTAGTACATTTTCTTGATTTTGCTTATTTCACTTTGCAATAGTTCATATAAGTCTTTCCAGGTTTTTCTGAAAGGGTCCTGCTCATCATTTCTTATAGCATAATAGTAGTATTCCATCACAATCATATATCACAATTTGCTCAGCCATTCCCCAACTGTTGGGCTTCCTCTCAATTTCCAATTTTTTAACACCATAAAAATGCTTCTGGATTTAGTATACATAATTAACTTTACTTTTCTATTTATTTATTATTAGACATTTTTGATGATTACTTTTTGTCATATAGTTTGAGATCCAGTATGAGTAGGGCTCCTTTTCACTTGTTCCTTACTGTTTTCTTTAAGATTCTTGACATTTTGTTTCTCTTAATGAATTTTTAATTTTTTTATAATTTTATCAATTCTTCCTTAGTCTGATTAGTATGGCAGTGAATAAGTAAATTAATTCAGGAAGTTCTATTATTCTTATTATATTATAATCCAACTATGAATAGTTAACCGTATTTTTAATATTAGCTGTTATTTCTATAAATTATTTTTTCTAGATATATTCCTATGTTTCCTATATATGTTTTGGTAGGTGGGTTCTCAAAAACTGTACACATTGTGTAGTTATTTTGAAAAAGGTTTCTATCTTTTCCTGGTGAGTTTTGCTGGTAATATAGGGAAAGGCTGATGATTTGTGCAGGCTTATTCTATATCCTACTTTTCTGGAGTTATTGTTTCTATTAATTATTTAGTTGATTAAATCCTTAGGGATATACTTGTAGATATGTAGAAGAGATAAGTTTATTTTCTCAACCTCTTAATCTTTTTCAATTGATGTAACAATCACTTCTATAATAGTGTAAAAAAATAGTGGTGACAATGGATATACTTGTTTTACCCCTGATCTTTTTGGAAAAGCTTCTACCATTTCTTCATTATGTAGAGAAAGTTGGCTCTTTTTGTTGTTATTTGTTTTTTAAACCCTTATAACCCTTAAACCCTTTTAAACCTTTAAACCCTTACTTAGAATACATCTTAGAATCAATCCTGTGTATGGGTTCCAAAGTAGAAGAGGATTAAGGACTAGACAATGAGAGTCAAGTGGCTTGACCTAGGTCACACAGCTAGGAAATATCAGATTTAAACCTTGGACCTCTCATCTTGAGTCCTGGCTCTCAATCCACTGAGCCACCCAGCTGCCCTGGCTCTTTGTTTTTAATAGAAATTATTTGCCACATTAAGGAAAAGTCTAGTCATTACTGTGTTTTAATTTTTTGAAACATTAAAGATTGTTGTGTTTTGTGAAAAACTCCATTTATTTTTGTTATCATGTGAATTTCATCATTTGTTATTAATACCACTTATTTTATTTGTAGTTTTTCTTCTATTGAGCCAATCTAGTATACCTGGGATCAATCAAATTTGGTTTCCATATGAGCTTTTAAATATGCTGTTATAGCCTTTTGCTAGTACTTTATTCAATATTTTTTTTTGCACTGAGATTAATTATGAATATTGGGACCATACTTGTTTTTCTTCTTCTTGCCTTTGTTTTTCCCTGGTATAGGCATAAAGAAAACATTTTTTCCCAATTGAATTAATGTGGTTGTATCTCTCCTTTTTCCTATACTCCTTCAAAGGTTACATAAAATTTGATTTAAATTTGTTTAGAATATCTGCTAAAATTTACTTGAAAAGCCTTCTGCTCCTTTTTAAAAATTCATTTATGACTTCAACTTTTTTTCTGAGATTGAATAATTTGGATTCTCTACTTCTTGCACTGTTAATTTGTGTGTTTTACATTCATTTATGTTCATCTATTTCATTTAAATTATCTATTTAGTTAATAATAATAATGATTTATTTTATATAGTACTTACTATGTGTGAGGAACTATGCTAAATACTTTACAAATATTATGTCATTTGATCTTTACAAAAAAACATTTTTATGCTCATTTTGAGGCTAGCAGAGATTGTGACTTGTCCAGGATCCCCCAACTAGTAAATGTCAGACTGAATATGAACTCAAGTCTTCCTGATACTAGCCCTCATGCTTTATCCACTGTACCACTTAGTTGCCCCAATTCTATTGGCATCCAAGTGTACTCAATAATTTGTAGTTATTTTTTTTACATTTTATATAATTTCTCCCTTTTTGCTTTTGATATTTGCAATTTTATTTTCTCCTTTTTAATTAGATATTTATTTTATGAGTTTATTTTTCTATCCCTAAAGTAGCCAGGGAAACATAAAGGAGGTGAAGTGAATAACCTATCTTATATCTTAATAGAAGCTTTAGAGTCTGAAATGTGCTGCTTCTAGCATCCTTCTCAGATCTCTCGTGCACATACATACACACTTTAAAAAGTTTAACAAGTTTTAGTACTATTTTGTGCCTTGTTTCTCTGCTTTGCTTCTTATTTTCTAAATGTTTTCTAGCTAACTTTGTAACCCCAGGTAAGTCACATTTCAGTGCTCCAGGCAATTCATTAAGCCTATAAGACGTAGAATGGTTATGAATTCACACTAATATTGGGAGTTTCCTCACTGAGAATTCCCTATAGCAAGGAAATCAGAGGTTTGAGCAAAAAAAAAAAAAATCCTATAATCATTTTGGATGAAATCATAAAAATGACTTTAGGAAAAACCATTTCAAGTCATTGCTTTTACCATTGCCAATCCTTAATTTGTATTTATAGGCACATATCTGAATTTTTAGGGTTGTCATATTATTATTTGAAAATTGATGATAACATTTTTATAACACTTAAAGGTTAACAAAGTGCTTTTCTCACAACTGGGTAAAGCATATAAAGATTATTATCCCCATTTTTTCTTATCATACAGTTCCCTAATTTTTTACTCCCTTTCTTTTTCAAAATTTCTTATTGGTTAAATGTTGCAGCCAACTCCCCTCACCATGCATCATTCCATTGCCCTTTGTGTGATATTCATTTTTAGTTAGACTGTTGGGTCCATGTCTTAACTGCTATACAATTACACAATTAGAATGCACCAAGAAAATTTATGAGAGAAAGAGAAATTAGGCTGGTCATATGGCCAGGATAAGAAAAGATAAGCAGACAATCAATGTATTCCACTGGCATTCTCATGATGTTAGACGAAATCAAGGAAGACCTCTGACATGTTGAGAGGTCCCCATGTGGCAAATTCAAGGAAGGCTATTGACAAAGGGCCACATGGGATGGGCTACAAGCTGCATCATTGGAGGGAATAGCCAAATCAACGAGACAGCAGATTGTTTAAAGTATAGTATATCCATCCCCCTTTTTACAGATGAACAAGCTGAGGACGACTGAATGAGGATTTGAATGATGTAAGAATAAATGTCACATTCTGAAACCTGTCAGATTAGACAATGGACACATCAGCAGAATTTTCCAAGTAGATCTGAAAATCTCTTGCTAGAGTAGAGAAGAGAGTGATAGAGACAGAGATTCAGTCCATCAGGTAGGTAGTATCGACAAAATGAAATGTGAAATAAGAACTCTCCAGGGCATAATTAGAGTTCCAAGTCTTGTTAAACTACTTAAAGTTGGTATGTATGTGTATGTGTACGAGTGAATGTATGTGTGTATGTGTGTGTGTTTGGTGGTGGTCTGGAAAGGATACTTTCGGAAGGGGACTGCTGGTGTTGTTGAAAACACATCCTTTCTTCAAATGAAGTTGTGTCATTCTCCTGGAACTGCTTCTTCTAGACCTCGCTGGTATTAACATTCCTCCTTCTCCTCCTCCCACAGGATCTGTTTGTTTGTACAGATCACATACATTTTTATCTGTACAGAGTTTCTCTCAAGGGAGGCCTGTGGGTCATTATTTTTAAAAGACTTGTCTAGACGTAGATGAAGAATAGCTCTAGCCAGGATGGGGCATTCCATCGAGAGTGCCTACATTGCCTACATCTCTTGAGGGCTGACATTTTCAACAAATTTAGTAGCTCCTAACTTCCATATATCTCTCGCTTGATTTTTTTCTCCCTAAATGGACACTACTATTAGTACTAAATTCTCACCAAATTTTCACTTTCATCAAAGATTGATAGGGTTTTACCAAACCAATTTATGAGCTGGAGGGAATTTTTTAAAGAGTTTGTTGATATCCCAGGGTCTTCTATGTTAACTGTTCTAAGTCTCGGCATTCTGCTATTGGTACATGCTAAGAAATTAACAGGGTGATAGGGTAAACGTAGCATGCATTTTATATCTGTGCCAATTGAAACTATTGAAGACAAAGTACTTTTAAATCAGGAAACTTAGGACAGCTCCAAAGATATATAGACCTGGAACTCTGAAAGCCCAAGAGACCTGCCATGACTCAGGGGTATGTTAGAAAGGTTTATTGTGGGACTAGGCCAATTCTTCTGTTTGTTTTTTTGTTTGTTTGTATTTGGTAATTGTTTTTATTGGAATTTCAATTAAACTTGAGGGTTATATTTTTTAGTTTTAATCTTTTTGTTGCCATTTATTTTACATATAACATATAACAATAATATATGATTTGTTATAAATATGTAATAAATTCTTATAAATATGCTTATCCAAGAGAAACTGAGTAATATGATATAGGATATACATTTATTATCATAAAATACATATTTCCCTCTTTGTCATGTTGTGAAACAAGATACATATCGCTTATACTAGAGTTTTGCATAGGACTTTATGAAAATAAATTTTTTTTGTAGATTCAATGTGGCCCACAATGCCCGAAGACAACTTTCACAATAGAAGGAAAGATTTCACTAATCATAAAAATCACCACATTGATTATCTCACACATCTGTCTTTCAGGTGATAATTTTTTTAACTTAAATTTGATTTTTTTAATTAAGAAGTATTTATTTTCTCCCCCCCCCCCAAGAATAAGAATAAAATCCTTGTCACCAAAATGCATAGTCAAGCAAAACAAATTTCCATAAATGTCATGCCCAGGTATGTATCCTTTTGCACGAATAGTCCATCATTTCTTTGTTAGGAGATAAGCAGTATTCTTCATCATTTTTGAAGCAAATGGATGATGCAGTGGGTAAGTGTGTTGGCCTTGGCATCAGGAAGACCTGAATTTGAATCTTGTAGTAGACACTAACTTTGTGATCCATAATCTCTTTCAGCCTTGGTTTCCCTATCTGTAAAATGGAGATAATAATAGCACCTACCTCACAGAGTTGTAAAATAACATATGTAAAGCACTTTGCAAATTTCAAAACTAGTTATTTTTATTATGTATTGTATAATTATGTATTTATGTATAAAAGTATATGTTTTATATATTATTGTTTTTATCATAATCAGTTCTCTAGAAATGGATCATTGCTTTGGAGTTCTTAACAGTGTTGGAAAACTAAAAAACTTTCAAAGTCTGTTATTATTATATTATGCTATTATTATTTAAGGTGTTCTCAGAGTCAGATGATATTGTATAGACCAACTTTCAATTGGATTCAACAAACATCTACTCTGTGCCACGTACGATGCAAAGAGCATGTTTTCAAAGATATTAACTCATAAGAATTCTCCACAACTATCCATATAGTTTGTCTTGAACTTGTTTCTTGAGAGCACAAAACTGATTCTGAGATGGTGTATGCAATTTATTTTTAAAATACCATTGTTTCAAAAGGTCAATGCTAGCAGCAAAAATGGTGGGGTGGCGGCAGCTCAGCAATGAAGTTCCACCCTTATTTCTAGTGGTTAGCACCAGAGTTTGCAAATAAGAAAGATAAGTGAAGCCACATGTGGAAAACCTGGAAAAAGAGCCACTCCTCCAGCTTTCCATTTTCTCTGTGAGCCCAGAAGAGCCTATAGCTAATGGCAAAGCTGACTGGTGTTTCATGGGTACCTGGAGCATCCAAGCCCAACTTTCCTGGAGAATTTCTCTTTATTGTGGTAAGGTAACTTATCTGAAAGGCCTGTTCTCTCCTCCTGGGGTCATTGGCAAAGCTGTTCTTGATGGAGCATTTAGGCTAAATATATGGACCCTTTCCCATCCCTGTTTCCTGCCATGATGCTTGAGTGGGTTTTTCTTTTTAGCCACTCATCCTCGCAGTAACTTCATCTAGTAAATGCCTTCAGGACAGAGGCTTTATCCTGGGGCCCAGAAAGAACCAATCCAGACAACGTGGATTCTCAGGGGATCGGGCTCCAGAGATATAGGCTTTCTCATCACAGTATCCTGCTGTCACCCCTTGAAACTAAAGCCCGGGTCCTGCCAGTGCAGGTGGCCTGCTGGAGTGGAGCTGTTATGGGGACACAAAGAAAGACATACAACAAGGCTATCGACTCTACGGGATGGCCAGATCAAATTCAGTGCCTTGATTTGAGTCCAGGAGCAGAGAAGGAGCCAAGCTTAGCTATCATATGTTCACTGGCTCTGACATCCGTTGAGGGCTGGCAGCTGTGTCAACTGTGAATCAGAAGGCTTTTCAAAGGGCATAGCCAGCAGAGCCTCCTTCAGAAATTAGACAGAAGGATAAAGAAGACGATTTTAATAACTCCTGATCCTTAATGGAACATTATGCCCGCCGAGGCTACTCCATCCAGTTAGGACTTGGAGGATGTAGTTAATCAGGAAAACTCATTCTTCTAAGGGTGCTTATGCCAAGTGGCACTAGGGGGCGATAGTGATCCAATTCAATTCATCATGCGAAGTTTTTCCCCTGAAAAACAGAAGCAGGGCTTTCCTGATAATGCCATGAAGACATAAGAGTTAGGATGAGTTCGGAGGAAAGTTCTTCAGCTTTTTGTCCCTCTCTCGAAGTGTTTTCATCTGTTTGCAATAGCTTAGCTGTGATCCTCCCTGCTTAGTTTAGATGGCTCTTGCCTCCTGGACCCTTCTAGCTAATCGTTGGTCTACCAAATAGCCATCTAAGGAAATATTTAGGATTAGAATGAAAACATCAGGGAAACCCACTTAAAGAGCAAATAATTACCAAACTAAACATCAGAGGATTTCATCTGAGCAAGTTCAATGTTCATAGTTTTTCTCTGGGCCTCCCACCGCCTCACACATCCCCATTGTTCCTCTAAAAACAAAACAAAGAGCCTGGCTCCTTAAGGAAACCAAAGGAGAGTTGGGAAGGGGGAGGACGAGATGAGGAGAGCTTAGAAAACTCCTTGAAAACTGTAGTTTTTAGTGATTTCTACAAGATGAAGGCATGGATGGGAATGTCCTCGGGTCAGACATAGATCATTTGACCCCATGTGACATGACAATCCAGGCTTTTGGAAAAAAACAAACCCACAAACTCATGGAAGTTCCCATGAGCTCAGGACTTCAGAAACATGGGTTCAGGCAGGGTCATAAACAGCTTATGATGTTGTGCCACAAGCCTTTCCTCCTGCAGGAATGCAACTGCAGAACTCTCAGGACTCTCCAGAGGTCATCATTCCCTGCCTTCAGAGAAAGTGGTCTTCCCTCTTTTGGATGGCTAGACACCTCTTCCATCCTTCCTTTTATCTAACTTGGAATCCTCCTATAGAAAGTCAAATCCCTGCATCTATTCTTGACCATGACAGGAAACAGCTGTCTCTTGTACTTCCTGGAATAGCCTTTCCTCCACCTAGAACCTGCCTTGCCTCTTTCAGCTCTAAGTTCCCCAACCTCTCTTCATAAATGTCCCCTTTTTAACCCTTTAATCACCTACTGTCATCCTATGAACTCTGGGAAAATTCTCCACATCTTTTTAAAAATACGTAATGCTACCCTGAACATGATACTGTGAGGGTAGGGCTTGACTGGTGCTAGTTCATCTCAGAGGAATCACCTTTTAGATATAATATCCTGACATCAGATATGTGTCTCCATAGCAACAGCGCTAAAATGCATTGTGGAGTTCACTGCACAATGAAACCATTCTTGTCTTGACATTATGTCTAATCTTCTCTTACTAATGTGCAACAAAAGCCACAGAATCATAGAATTTGAAAGCTGTAAGGGGCATTAGTGTCATTTAGTCCACATCAAGTGAAAAGAATCCCTGTGCTCACAAACTTAACAAATGGTCATCCAGCCACTGGGTGAAGCCTACCATCTCCAGGCAACCCAATCCACTTTCTTTTCTTTCTTTCTTTTTTTTTTAAAGAAAATCCTTGAGCAATAATATAGGTATAACTCAGTGAAATTGCTTGGCAACTCTGGGAGGGGAAAGGGAAGAAGGAAGGGAGACAAGAAGAATCATGTAACCATGGAAAAATTTTAAAGAACAAGAAAAACCTTTACCTTCTTTCTTAGAATCAATACTGTGTATTGGTTACAAGGTGGGAAGAGTAGTAAGGGCTAGGCAATGGGGGTTAAGAGCCTTGCCCTGGGTCATACAGCTAGGAAGAATTTCAGACTAAATTTGAACCCAGGGTCTCCTCCTATCTCTGGTCCTGCCTCTCATTCCAGTGAGCCACCTACCTGCCCTCCTCCCCAGTCCCCTTTAAAAAATCTTTATCTCCTGTTTTAGAATTGATACTAAGTATCAGTTCCAAGGCAGAAGAACTGTGGGGGCTTGGTAATTGGGATTAAATGACTTGCCTAAGGTCACCCAGCTAGGAAATGTCTGAGTTCAGATTTGAACCTAGGACTTCCTGTTTCTCAGCTTGGCTCTCAATCTACTAAGCCACATAGTTCTCCCTAACCCAGTCCACTTTTGTACAGCTCCCATTTCCACAAAAGCCTATAATGCTTCACCCACTGAACTTTTCTTTTGATGATACTTTGCATCCTTACTTTTGGAATCTTGAAGCCACTTCTTAAGGATGATTGTCCAAAGTGAAGACCATGGCACCCACGGGGTGGGGGTGGGGGGGCAGGCATAGCCTGACCCTAAGGGGTATATAATTAACTAATTGCAGGGTCAGATGATAGGGCTGTATCTTACCCCTCCCATTATAGCAAACCTAGGCTCATTTACAACATAGCTATCCCACTCCCTGCACCCATTATAGCCCAACACTTCCCATCTCTCCTCATTTCCTTCCCTTGGGTGGTCTGATGTTGTTGGGTCCTCAGGACAGTGGTACCCAGGTGCCCACACTACCTGGGCAAAATGCCTGCTTTGAATACAGCAGCTCTCAAAGCCCAAACACTACTGTATAGAGGCAAATGCCTTCTTTCTTGTGGTCAGCATAGGCACACTCGCAAAATACAGACATCCTTGAAGCTTTCAGGTACTAGCTAGTTTGTTCAAATTGATGCCATTCACGAATGCCAACAAACTCTCTATTGGGAGAAATATTAAAGAGTTTCAGATCCAGAACAGATTCGTGAATACACGGTCTCTCCCCAGTTGACTTCATATCTTTGGCAATCACTGGATGAGTACAAGCTTTTAATGAGTTTGCTACCTGCTTACTAGTGGCGTTGTAAATCAGAGGTATAACTATGAAATAATTCAACAGGTGTTTCTTAAATGTTTGCTCTAAGAAAATTCTGCCAGCAGAGACACAAAGTTCAGATAAGATTCGATTCCTGTCTGAAAGCAACTTGCAGTCCAGTAGCTAATAAATTTCTTTAAAACAAACAAACAAAAAACATGCCTCCAAATCAACTTGGGAGGGAATAAATTTATTCCAACAATAACATTTCTGGAGTGCCTCATCTAGATCTGCCATTAGGGCAATTTATGAGCCCGACATGAAAATTAGTTTCAATACTTTATATTTTTTTCTGGGAAAGCATCAAAAACTCTATTGTTAATCTTGATTATCCACATTATTTACCAGACTCTAAGCCAGATGACTTTTGGCTGTTTCTGAAGATCAAACCCACCCTCTAAAAGCAGCTGGTAAATATCAGAGCTGAGACTTAAATTCAGATCTTCTGACTGCGATTTGTTTTTTCTTTATACCAAACTTTCTCTTTCTGTGGAAGGAAAGTTGGATTAACAAGGTTGCAGGTATAACTGCCCTAGCACCCAGTGTGCCAAGTTGTAGATCCTTGAATGAATCTCAGCTCTGATACTTACCAGCTGTTTTTTTTTTTTTTCAGGGTGTGTCTGATCTTTGGAAACAACCAAAAGTCATCAGGCTTCAAGTCTGGTGAATAAATAATGTGGAGAGTTAAGATGAACAATAGTTGGTCCTTTACTAAGCAAAAATATAAGTGGGAAATACAGCTTCTCTCGTGCCTAAAACGTGAAATGGTAGACAGTAAGCATTAAATGTTCCTTGAATGATGTTGTTGAATGTTTCCTGGCCAGTCCACAAAGCCATTATTCTGCCAGGATCTGTCCTGTCACTCAGGTATAGAAAAAGCAACATCTTCTCATTGGTTATGTCAGTCCTACAGATTTTAAGTGAAACCAGCAAATCAAAACCATTTGGGTTTGAGCATAAGGAACATTTGAAGAGCTCAGCTGCCAAAGCATCAAGAGGACCCAGAAAGGACTGTCAGTAACAGAGTCCTTTCTCCTTTTCCCCCAGGTTCTGATGCCAGCACAATTGAAATTCACATTGCAAGTGGGGCCCAAAACTTAAATGCTGCTGTTGCTGCTGCTGCTGCTGCTGCTGCTGCTCCAGAGGGAAGCAAGGGGAAATCATGAATGGCAACTGTTGGAGGGCCAAGAGGCTCCCATCCCAAATTCCTAAGAGCATTGCCAAGGTTTCCTGCTCTTTGGAGCAACGTCTCCTTCCCATCAGCTTCACTGCCACACTGTTACTATTACCTTCACCCCCTTCCCCATTCCCCTGCTTCTAAAAAGTTTCTAACTTTTCCCTCACTCAAAAAAAAAAAAAATCACTTTCAGGGGAGATGAATGAACTGTGCCTGGAAATAGAAGAGCTAACTTGAGCTTTCCCTTGTAAATGAGCTGTGCATCATCTTATCTCAGCAATGTCACTCCCAGGCAGTTTTCACAAGCTGGCTAGAAGCCAAGAGCTTGCTCCAAATCCTTTCCTGGAAAAATAAAGTGGTTTTAACTCGGCCTGCAAGGTTTCCAGTTTTCTTCAAGGACAACCTTACAAGGAAGCTTGTCTGGATTGACCCTGGTCATGAATGAGATTACAGTGATGACAAACAACAGCAACACAGTGTATTTTCAGCAAGATAAATCAGATCATGGTGGAATTGTAGATCATGGTCTCTGTGCTACCATATTTGGTGGGGGAGAAGATGGCTTGTTTTGATGACAAAGCTAGTTTTTGTCCCTGACACCGTCTTGAGCAATAATGTTTTCAGAAGGACCCTTAGGACCTCTCTATAACTATGATCCCTGTAATATTAACTGATAGAACCAGGAAGAGAGTGGATCCCATATTAGCCAGTTACAAAGTAAAAAGCAGTACAGAAACAGGGGAGGTCCTGGGATCAAATCTTGTCTCGGACACTTCCAAACTGTGTGACATTGGGCAAGTCATTTAACCCAGTGCCTAGTCCTTATTGCTCTTCTGCCTTGGAATCAAAACACAGTATTGATTCTAAAACAGAGGGCAAAAGTTTTTTAAAAGATATAAAGGTAAAAGAGAGCCCTTGCAGAAATGCTAGAACATGTATGTTGCAAAATGATAATTTTAAAAAATTAATCAAAATAATAGAAGTGAAGAAAGTCTTATAGTTTCAGAACATTAAACCTTATTATTTTCTATTTTTACATCCCCTTCATCTAAATATATCTCCTTCCTTCTCCCAAAGCCATTCCTTAAAACAGAATAACAAAAAAATTGGAAAAAAAAGAGGAAGAGAAAATCATTTCAGCAAAAATAACTACTATTATCTATTGAGTTCACAGTGCCTGACACTTAGTGAACATTTAATAGATGCTTGTTCATTAACTGATTAAATCTGACTGTATATGCCATGTTCCACATCAATATTCCCCCAACTCTGCAAACAAGAGTTTATAGGATCATTGATTTGGAGCTGAAAGGGAGCAACTTTCCTGGGAAATCAAATGAG
Source organism: Monodelphis domestica (assembly GCF_027887165.1). Lineage (NCBI taxonomy): Eukaryota > Metazoa > Chordata > Mammalia > Didelphimorphia > Didelphidae > Monodelphis > Monodelphis domestica. The sequence continues at coordinate 228,055,876 of NC_077234.1, read as the reverse complement.
AGGCAGCTTTTTCCTCACTTTCCAAAGGCGAGGCCAGAACATTATGATTGCATACTATTCAATTTGGGATTTTATTATTTTTATTACATTTTTATAGTTAAATATACTGCTTTCCCTCATTCTGCTTACTTTACTTTGCATCAGTTCATAGAAGTTCATTTAAGTACTTCTCTGTATTCTTCAGATTTATTGTTTCTTCTGGCACAGTAACATTTTTTTTTACATTGATGTATCATTCCCCAAACAATGGTCATCTATTTTGTTTCTGGTACTTTGGTACTTGATATTCCTTCTTTTTTAAATGTTTAATTAATTTATTTTTTAAATTTTATTTAGTCAATTTGGAACATTATTCCTTGGTTACAAGAATCATATTGTTTCCCTCCCTCCCCTTACCTCACCCTTCCTGTAGCTGACGTGCAATTCCACTGAGTATTACATGTGTCCTTGATCAGAACCTATTTCCATGTTGTTGATGTTGGCACTAGGATGTGTAATAGATAGATATTTCTGAGGGTGTATATTTGATTGATTCTCTAGATGACTAATAGATCAAGTTTTGCCTACCCTCCTTCCTTTTCCTCCTACTTCCTCCCCTCTTCAGAAGCCTTTCAGCTTCCCCTCCCCCTTTTCTTCAGTGTCACGCAGTGTGAACTATGATGCTTTAGAGAAAATACTCTTTTCTTTAACTCAAGTAAGGGTTTATTGGGGAAGACAGGAAAGGATGGAGGACAAGGTAAGAGAGATAGGGTTCCCTATTCTCTACCATGAGGGTTAGGAGGATATTGAGGGAAATGGCAATCAGTTACCATTTGACTTCTCAGAGCTTCTCAGAGCACACTGCAACCACTCCGGCCAACTCCTCAACCACCACCTCGAGTCTTCAGACCCCCCTGATCTTTAAGGAAACCATCCAAGTTGCCTCCCCTCAGTTCTCACATCTACCAATCTACCAATTGACACAAAGTCAGTCAGAGAGATATGAGAACAATTGTATGTCTTCTTTCTTCTTCTGCCAATCAGTCAGGTAACCTCAGCCAGTCAGCAAAAGTTTCAGGATCTCCACCATCAGCCACCAGCAGCCAAAAACTTAGTCCAAAAAGCCTCTCAGCCCAGTTCAGAATGGCCTCGCTCCAACTGTTTGCCCAGTAACATTCCAAATGGAATGTTCCTTTTGACTGATAGATCCTCAGATTTTTCTGTCCTTTGCATGCATGCCTCTTCAACAGATGATCATTTAGAGTCTACATCCCCAGCTATATCCCCCTCAACCTATGTAATCAAGTAGTTGTTGGGTTTTTTTTCGGTGTTTCTACTCCCACAGTTTTTCCTCTGAATGTGGATAGTGTTCTTTCTCATAGATCCCTTCGGGTTGTTCAGGATCACTGCATTGCCACTAATGGAGAAGTCCATTATATTTGATTGTACCACAGTGTATCCGTCTCTGTGTACAATGTTCTCCTGGTGTTACAAGGGAATCACTTTAAAAGACTGATATATATTAATTTAAGGTCGCCAAGGAATTCAGCTATGTAATTCCTAAATGAAAACTCAAGTCAGCAGTAAATCTTTTATGGAGTTTAATTACAATAGGAGTAAGAAAGGAATTAGAGATAGAGAGAGAGAAAAAGGGAGAGAAGGGAATAGGGCTTAAATACCCCTTCTGTTTAGGCTGGGCCAAAAGGCCCAAGCCCTTAGATAGCTGGGGCAAAGAAAAGAGACCAGTCCCTATTACTCACGTGACCAAAATGGAGAAACAGTCTCAGAGGCCCCCACCTTCAGCTTCCTTCAGAGCAAGCTTCTCAGAGCACACTGCAACCACTCCGGCCAACTCCTCAACCACCACCTCGAGTCTTCAGACCCCCCTGATCTTTAAGGAAACCATCCAAGTTGCCTCCCCTCAGTTCTCACATCTACCAATCACTGTCCATCAATTTCCCTGTGCCAATGGAGGCTCTAGCTTAACCCAGGACCGCCCAGAGGCTTTGCACATGTCTGTTGAAGGTCATATTTTCAAATAATTAAATCTTTGATCCTTTGCTACAGCCCTTTCTAAATCCTGTTAACCTGAGTAGGGTAGAGATTGGAATAATTAAATTTTGATCTAGGCTGCAGCCCTTACTCAATCCTGTTAGGACTGAATAGGGTGGAGATTGATTCCAAGTATCTCCATTGTATCAATTCTAAAATCAATCATGACTCAAAGAAATTCCTGTTCTATGCTTAAGCATAGGTCAAAGTCCTTTCCATTGTTCAGCAAAAGGTTTCTGTCCTAAAGTAATCTTAAGAAGGTAGGAGAAGGAACCTCCCATGCCAATGGGGTTCACATTCCAATAGTCAAGACCCACTATCAATAGGAAATTTTTCAAGTATGAAATTTCCCAATGGTGAAATTTCCAACATTTATAAGTCTAAGAAATTTTGAGGTTTACACTGGTTCTGTCCTTTTGCTCTGCATCAATTCCTGGAGGTCATTCCAGTTCCCATGGAATTCCTCCAGTTCACTATTCCTTTGAGCACAATAGTATTCCATCACCAACAAATACCACAATTTGTTCAGCCATTCCCTAATTGAAGGGCATCCCCTCATTTTCCAATTTATTTTCACCACAAAGAGCGCCGCTATGAATTTGATATTCCTTCTTTAATGAATAGTTTTTCACTGGAAGTGAGGTCATTTAGCCTGTATTTTCCCTGTGAGAGTTGTGGTGATATTTGTATTTTGGTTGATTGGAATATAGCCACCACAATGACACTACAGTAATTAATTAGTAGTATAGTGGTAGTCTTTCGGTGACCGAGAATGACTATTGTCTTTGTGCAGTTTCATCTACGGTGTACCCTCATGTGGCTTTGGAGTCCAAAGACTGAGGCCCAGAGTTTGTGGCACATGGGGCATGGGACGCCAGTTGTTACGGGAGGTGCGGTTGTGGCCTGGTGTCGGCGTTCACGCGCAGCGGCAAGATGTCGAAGTCGCTCATCTTCAAAGGTGGTGGCAGCATGGTTAATGGGGGTTCGCCAGCTGCTTCTGTCAGAGGCAGCGAGTTCTAGTTGCTTTGGTGTCATGCCAGCCCACTTCAAGTTGGACTTTAGCTGATCCTTGTATCTTTTCTTTGGTCGGCCTTGTTTCCTGAGTCCAGCTGACAGTTCACCATAGAATACCTGTCTTGGTATTCACTGTGGGTCCCATGCGGATGACATGTCCAGACAATTGTAGCTGGGTTTTGAGGACCAGGACTTCGATGCTGGTGGAGTTGGCTCTTTATATAGTATTTTAAGGTTTATAAAATACTTTGCACACATCATCTTGTTTAATCCTCACAGCAACTTCATGAGCATAAGTATGATATCATTATCCTTATTTTATATGTGAAAAAATGAAATTTGAGAAAGTCAAATGACTTGCTCATAGATGAGCTTTCCCTGAGTTGAACTGAGTATGCCTTAAGGCAGTGACTTTCACTGGAACTGGAATGGAAGGATCCGGCCAGGGGGTTACATTCGCCCCCGGCTCTTTCTGTTTCCCTGCTGTTTGGGTGCTCCCTCTACTGGGTCGGGTTGCTTTCCAGAAGTTGCCTTCAGAATAGCTGGCCCTGAGGCTGTCTTGCCCGCCCTGAGGGTTGCTGTTGTTTCAGAGGACTCTGCTCTCTGAGGGGGGAGGGGCCGTGGCTTTCCCAGAGCTCCAAGGGCAGTGACTTTCACTGAGACTTGGATAGAAGGATCTGGCCCATGAGGCTGTCTTGCCAGCCCTGAGGGTTACTGTTGTTTCAGACAACCCTGCTCTCTGACAGGGAAGGGGCCACGGCTTCCCGGAGCCTTGGACTCTGCGCTCCTACCCCTTAGGTCTGAGTGATCTCGGGTTCTGGCTTTTGAGGGGGGCCGTACCTTTTGATCCAGGTCCAGGTCCAGGAGGAGGATTCCCAGGGTCTATGCTGTTGATCGTTTTGAATTTCGGCGCCCTAGGAGCCTATAGTTTGAGATCGGTCGGGAAGGGTTTCTGGAGATCTGAACTAAGCATAGAAAGATTCAAATCTGGGTCTCTCGATTCTAAGTACATTCTTATTTCCACTACCCCTGGGTAATGTTTCATTGCCTCAGTACATGAGTTCTGTGACAGACCCTGAACTCAAGGAAAAGTGTCAGGCTGAGGTGCTGATGAATCATCTCTCCTTGATGGGGGAAGAGCCCCAGGAGGTCTAGAATCTTAAGGAGCAAGAAGGTTCTGACTGGGAGGTAGTTAGCTCTCTCAGCCTTGAGACAGGAAAGGGGAGGTCGGACCAAGACTTGATCCTGAGGAAAGAATCATCTTTCTCTCCTGGTGACTGGACATTCTTCCCCCCATCAATGCCCAACTGAAGTGGCCAACTGGAGAAGACATTAAGCCTCTGACAAGACTACCTCACAGCTCCTGGTGCCCTGGGTCAGAACTGTGCCAGTTGGGCCAAGACCAGGGTTAGCCAAGCCTGACTTTCTCAGGGGGCCCAAGACTGCCAAGGCCTGGGTTTCCCAACTTGTGTAGTAACAACAATAGAACCTTTCTGAGTGCAGAATAGAAGATTGTAACTCAATTATTTTTTCATTTTGAAAAAATTATATAGTTGACCCTCCACATTCAATATTTATAGTTTTGAAGTTTTTGAACCCTCTTTCCCCTACCACTCATTAAAAGAAAGCTAAGCTGGTATTTCAATCTGTTAACTCCTAACTGGGGTTTTCTCCCTCTGATAAACAGAACTTGAATGCTGATAAGGTGTTTGTGGGGAGGATCTAAAGTATCAAAGATAAATGGTCGTTAATTTGTTAGCAGAGAACTTATCCATCAGGAATGAAAATTTCTTCTTCTTTCAATCATTGAGCATTTATTTATTTATAAAAGCCACATCTCCCATTTTAGAATCAGTTCTAAGTATCAGTTCCATGTCAGAAGAGCAGTAAGGTCTAAGAAACTGGGATTAAATGACTTGTCCAGGGTCACACAGCTAGGAAGTGTCTGAAGTCACATTTGAATTCAGGATCTCCCACCTTCAGTTCTGTGTATCCACTGAACCATCAAACAGCCTCTCAATGAATATTTATTTATTAAGTGCCATTATGTATCAGTCATTGCATTGTAATAGGAAGTAAAAAGACAAAAGTAAAAATCCTTATTGTCAAAGAGTTCATATTATTTTGGGGTAAGAGAAAGGAACAAACATTTATTAAGAGCCAGTCATTGTACTAAGTGCTTGGCAAATATTTTCTCATTTGGGATAAGCATATATAATATAGAAGAAGTAAAATTTAAATTAATGTCTAATAACTCCAAGTATTATATTTTATAAGATTTGTTATTAATCACTTGAAATAGAAGAAATAAAGCGAACAAAAGTATAAAGCCTAAGTAACACCATGTGGGTAAAATTCTCCTGCCTGGCTCTCATCCAACTTCCACAACCACCTTCCTGGGAGCAGAGAGAACAAGAGGCATGGTTACATCAAAATATATCCTCTCTATGTACTTACCTACACAGTATTCATACTCAGCATGAGCATGCAAATGGGTTTCTGGGTAAGAGAATTCTGGGTAGAAAATTCTAATTACACAATACAAAGTAATTTGTGTGAGGAGTTATTAGTACCTAGAGATTGAGTGGTGTCTGAATTGAATCTGGAAAGAAAGTAGGATTCTGAGCGAGAAATGTGTGGAGAGAATTCATTCCATGCACAGGCAATCTGTGCAAGGACTTGGATCTGAGGGATAGAATGTCTCATATGAAGAACCATAAGAAAGCCAATTTGAGTGTGTAAGGGGGAATAATGTCTTCAAAGTTCCAAGGTTGGAGAAGTAAGTGAGGGCCATGTTCTGAAGAGCCCTGAATGTCAGAGGAGTTCATATCTAATCTTAGAGGTGAAGGGGAACATCTGGTTCACTGAATAGGGGGATAAGTTGACCTCTATGTTAGAAAAATCGCTTTGGATGTGGGAATGGGGAATATACTCATTAGGACCTCAAATCTCTCTGTCCCACAAAAGTTTTTCAGGACATCATCCCTTCTCTGATTTCACTTTCCCTTCCTCTCCAATTTTGACCCTAAAGCAAATCATATATTGGAGGGACCTCTAATCCTTGCTCATTCATTCTATCTTTCACCAAATACCAGCCCTGGATTACTACCACCATCTGCCTCTTTGGTGCTTTTTCAGGTCTTAATAAAGCTCAAGAAAGTCACATGATCATGCTAATGGGTCCATAATTCATTCATGTTATCCAGCTTCAATTGAACCTTCACTGAAGCAAGGCAATTCTTTTCTTTCTCTTTGATTTCTTGTCTCATTCCCTACAAAAACTTATGCACACTCTGTAATTTTCTCTACAGCTTCCCACAATATTCCTCCTTTCTCTCTCTAAATTGAGAATCCTATCTCTCTCTTTACTGAGAAAATTCAGACTATTCAACATGATATCTTCTTCTCCACTTCTCTTTATCTCAAAATACCTCCTCCTCCTCATTCTCCACTCTCTTCTTTTCTCCCCTAGTGTCTGACCCTGAAGTAGCCCATCTCTTTGGAAAGGACAGGTGCCTTTGATCCATCCCGTCCAGTTTTCTTCATCATATTTTGACTTTCTGTCTCTTTCTCTCTCTCCCTTCCCTTCCTCCCTCCCTTCCTCTCCCTCTTCTTTTTCTTTTTTCTCCATCTCCTATCTGTTCCCCACAACTAGAATGTATTTATTCTCTTTTCCTTCATAGAATCCCTCTCTTCTTTCAAAACCCAGCTGGAGCACAACCTTCTAGATAGATTTATTAAGTGCTTACCATGTACCAGATACCCCTACTTAGTACCTCATTAAACTGAAGACAGGATTAACTCTCCTTTGTCTATCTTTTGATTGAACAACAAAAAGCTTGAACTACATGGAGGAGTTCATATGTCACTTACCAAAATGAGTGACAACTCCAGAAACTTGTGAATCCTTTTATAAGAGTTTATACCTTCAGAGGATGAGAGGTATGGATTCCAAACTTGTGAATCTTATGATCAGAGTTGACACCTTCAGAGGCCTTTGATAAGAGTTGACACCTTCAGCACCATAAAAGCAAGCCCTGAACTCCCTCAGAGCAGATTATCTTTGAGAAGCTAGTCTGAAGAGAGTGTATTCTGGAGATAGTCTTCAAAGGAGCTTTGCTGAAGACTTTGGCTTGGATCAGGGGCTTGGAGCTTGGCTTCAACTTGGACTCTGACTCTTGGAGTACTTTGTGGGGTGAGTGAAAGGCTGATTCCTTTCCTAATTTCTGGAGAGACTAGCTTCCATCTTGGAGGAAGTCACGTGGTTACTCACTACCAGCTATCTTGGTTGAGAGCTAATTAATCTCTGCCTGGATTAAGATAGCTAACATGTCTAACCTCTTTACATTTCTCTACTTTATTGTTTCCTCTCCATTTTGTAAATATTTGTACATAAATTTCTGACTCAAGATATAATAAGTTTTGGAGACCACATAATTTCATGAAATTATTGTGCAACCATTAAATTTAACCCTCACACTATATAAATGCCAGCAACACAGCCCCTGCCTTTAAGGAGCTTATATTCTAATGGGAGAATACAATGTATCAAAGTGAATTGGTGCCTTCCTGCTTTATAGGAATTCTAAGGAAAAAAAACTCCAAAATTATCACATGCTTAGTAAATAGGAAGAGAGGGGAATCAAGAGTAGAAGCTATCTCCCCAATCCCTTTTTTGATGCATTCCTCTATGCTTCCAAGGAATTTCTTGTCATTTAGAAATACCAAGTTCTTTAGCACTGAGCTAGAACCCACATGGTATGATGGAAGTGGCCAGAGAAGAGCAGCTCAACTTCATAAATGAGCTTCATGAATGGACGGTGCTCTTGTCAGAACAAATGGATGAAAAGGATATGGGCTATGATTACCCTCATTACAAGGGAGATAGTAGTTGTCTCTCGGTAATCGAGGATGAATATTGTCTTTGTGCATTTTTGTGCACAAAGACACTTGTGCGTGAAGATTTAAGTGGAAAAGTCGATGCACAGAGACAGTCCCACTCTCTTGGCATTGGAAGCCTGGGTCAGTGGCACGAAAAGTCGTTACACCTGGAGATTTCCTCAGCTGCATTGGATGGCCGTGTTGTCTTTTGTGCTCCAACATGCCCTAAGCACTCCACTGTGCTTTGCTGCGTCGCCCTCTCAGCCGTTGAACCTTCTTATTGGTTTCTTCCGTCTATTCTGCCGAAGCAGTCTTCACATGTTGGGTGAGCAAAGCCCTGGTTCACCAGGGGTCGATGACCCGATGGCTACCCTCACAAGGTTTAGCCGGCCTGTCGAAGTCGTTGCCCGGGGTGTGGCTGCTGCCGCACGCTAGCAGCTACTGGGAGCCACAAGTGAGAGCTGGGTGTCAGGTGAGGGTCAGAGGCTGGAGAGCTGCTGTAGGAGGGCACGACAAGCCCTCCATACCAGAGATACTACCCCTCCCTGAGCACCCCATACACCCCAAAAACAAAGGAATTCTATGAGAATGTCAAATCCTGGTTCTGCTAATTACTGTATGACCTTCACCAGGTCTCTATGTTTTGTGGGCCTCAATTTCTTGTAGAATCTGTAAAATGTAGCTGATTGAACTAGATTACTCCCAGACATCCATTCCAGCTCTAAAGCTTTGACCTATGACTAGGTGCTTAAATGAATAATTCAGACAGAACCTTTCTGGTAGAGGCTCTTCTGTGACATAGATAAAGAACTTAGCTGCACTTAGGTGGATTTCCTACATCTCTGGTTTATAGATTCTATCTAGAAATTTTAGCCTTTCACAATGTTACAGCTTACCAACTCAAAGAAAATTTGTATTGACAAAAGTGCTCTATTTCATTATTGTATTTCCCTGCCTTGTTAGGGACAAAGTTTTGCTGGTATCACAGTTCTGATTGTTGCATACCCACTCCCACTCAGACTGATCTCAAACGCTTCAAGTTCTAGGTCTACTTTTGCTCCTTTGGCAATTCCCTGCCCTGAGCAGAGACTCCTGGGGTTTCAGAATTGGAGCATTTAGGTACAAAATATCAGGACTCTTTCAGCTAGCTTCCTAAATACTGATGTTGCATGAAGGGATATTAGGCACTAGAGGCATGTGCAATGTCAGGGTGTGGAGTAACTGGGATGTGCCAACCTCTGTGTTGCTCCATTATTCACTCTCCACACTCCCACAAACCAAGTCAAACCCACAAGCTTCCAGAGTTCCCAGACCCATACCTTGGATTTTCTCCACTCAATATCCCACTCCTCAGCCTCTCCCAGTAGCTTACTCACTGCTACTATTCTCTCTTCCTCTGACTCCCACCATTAATCAATCAATCCAACCACAATGCTAACTTTTTATCTTTCCTTCCCACTTAAGGACTGGCCTTCTTGGCAGCATTTAAACAACAGTCACCAGCATAAAGAGAACATGTTGGCACTCCTTTATAGTCCAGTTAACAGGCAGCTGTGAACCCTGTTCCCTCCACAGAAAGACCGGTGCCTTTTAATTTGGGCATTTCCAGAGTTTAACCCTAATACCATGCCAGCCAGGCAAGAACTATTTTTTTTTCCTGGAGTTTGTCCATTGCATTTTGGTTTTTGCAGACTTTTGGTCACCTAAAGGTTAGAATCAAGAACACACAGCTCTCTAGTTCCCAGAAGCATCAAAGTGACTCAGTGGAGGTTCAGATATGGTTAATGCAAAGCTTGAGTCTTCCCCCCCTAAGATACAAAGGTATTGCTATAACATTAGTACTCCAGAGTTGGCTAGGAATTTTTGGGAAGAATTCCATTTTCCTTCCAAGAAGGACAAATCAATTGGTGAAACTTTTCCAATTGTACTAGTTCCTTATTTTTTTTCCTAAAGGGCAGTATATATCACAGAATCACAGATTAAGAGTTAGAAGGAATTTTTAAAAATCATTCTAGTTCAATGGTTTCCAATTTTTTTATGAGATACCCTTTAAACAAAAAAAAATTGAATCCCAGAGTAATTTCATATACTATTTATTTTATATATTACATATGTAATTTTTAATTTATTCATTGAGGGCTTATGAAAACAATAGTAACTTTTGCCTCCCCAAAGTTCCAAATTAAAATTTATGTTATATAATTATAGTTCAAATTATAAAATTATATGCTACTTATGTTATGAAAACTCAGTAAATAAATTATTGTGATGGTTTCAAATCACTATAGAAACAATCCTATAATATTTTAGACATGCTTTCACATGTTTTTATAGAGGAAAAAATAATTATATCTTTAACAAAATTGAGCAATTATTTCCTTGTTAAGGGACATTAAGGAATTTCTAGCACAAAGCCCTTGGACCATCTTTTGCAAACTACTAAATGGGCACCATTGATTTTGTCTTCCCTTCTCATATTATAGATAAGGAATATGAAGCCTAGAGAGGTAATGGGGCAGCTAGATTGCACAGTGGATAGAGTACCAGGCTTTGAGTGACACTAGCTGTGTGACCCCAGGCAAGTCACTTAATCCCATTTGCCTCAGTTTCTTCATCTATAAATGAGCTAGAGAAGGAAATGGCAAATGACTCAGTATCTTTGCCAAGAAAATGCCAAAAGGGGTTATGAAGAGTTAGCCACAACTGAAACAATTGAGCAAAACAACAGAGGTGGAATAATTTTCCCAAGACAATATAGGTACTGAGTGACTGAAATGGGATACCCCACCAAATTGCTCCAGATTGCAGGTATGTGCAGAGAATATCTCTAGTGAAGGGGAATTGGGAAAATAGTCCTCAGTTCATAGCTTCCTCAAGCACAGCAGGAGTTTGAAGAAATAAGAAAAGTGGATGCACCAAGAAATTTAAAGCTCATCGAATTAGCAAATGACACAAAGTAGAAGGATTAATTAACACAATTGATTAAAAATTACCTCTAGCATTTATATAGTAATTCCTACTTACCAGATTTTGTGTTAAGTGCTTTACAATCATCTCATTTGATACTTACAGCAACCCTGGGATGCAGTGCTATTTATCATCCCCCTTTTTATTATTCAGTTCAGGAAATTGAGGTTAAGTGACTTGTCCAAGGTCACACAGCTAATAAGTGTTGGGGCCTTATTTGAACTCGAGTTTTCCTGACTTCAGGCCCAGGGCTCTAACCACTGTTCTACCTGGCTACTGTAAAGGTTAAAATTGTGGTTGAGACAGAATGTAATAATTATATTTGGTCGCCAAGGATTTTACTTATAAAATCCTAATGAAACAACCAAGTCAGTTGGAAATTTTATGGTGATTTAATTGATAGTGGAGGAGATTAAGGGGAAGGAAGAAGGAAAGGAGTAGGTTTTCTCCCCCTGCCTGGCTAGTAGCGAGTGGGGAGATTAGGAGATAAGGTTTTGGAGTATGAAGGAGGAAAGAGCCTGAACTCCAAAAAGAAAGGGCTAAGCCAAGATGCCTGAACCTGAAACAGCTCCAGGGCAAAACTCACTGCCAAACCCAGACCAAATAACTGCCACTACTCCAAGATGTTGGAATGACTAGCATGCTGCCAGCCAGAGTTGCCTCTCCAGGGAAAGAGGAAGAGAGAGGAAGTGATGTGCCTTATATAGACGGTTTTACATCACTTTCCTGTGTCTCATTTTTACCAATGATAGCTTAGCTTGACTTAGGACAGCCCAGGGGTCTGTCAGCTGTTTCTACACATGTCTGTTGAAGGCCATCTCCTCAGATAATTAAATCTTTGAGTTTGGTGCAGACCTTCCTAATCTTGTTAACTAAGGGGGTGGGTGGGGGGAGAAATGTAGAGTTTTCAAGATCTGATTCTGTTATTCCAAGTATCTCCATTGTTCATAATCAGGAAATACTTAAATCAGATCTTCTAAAGTACAGTCTGATTAGGGTGGAATAGTTTTAAAATTCACAATCCCCCTTGAGACTTGGGGAAGACTAGTCTCTCTGATGGGTCTTTTAAACATCCCAGCTATGAAATTACAATAGTTAGGGAGGAATAGAAAAGAGAGAAAGCAAAACCGATGTTTTGCTAGGTGCACTGACAAAAAGCCAAATTAGGGGCAGTCCTCTTTGGCATAAAAGTGTACATTTACAATAAATGTTCAATCAAACTTCAGTTCAATCAACCACACCCAAAGTTCATTCTGGATCTTGATGTAGTGTAGGTTTTCTGGCATCTTTCTGCAACAGTTCATTCTCTGAATTTAGGAATTAGCAAGCTTCTTCCTTAAAGATCTTTCTCAAACAAAAAATTTCAAAATCTTGGATCTTTATTAAAATACAATCCCCCCCTGAAGTAGGTGTTAAAAAACATCCAGTTCAGCTCAGGATGCATTGTTGAGTTATCGGGGTGTATGAGTCAATTATTAAAAGAATTCAAAAACAGTAAAAACAAAACAAAAAAATATATGTATATAAAAGAAAAAATATGGAAGAAAGTTAAACTTTTGGGAGAAAAAAAAATTCAAAATCAGAATCAAAATACCAAAATCTATGTATATAAAATGTTGAGTAAGCAAGAATAAATTCATAATAGGCCCTTGTACAGGTCCAATTTAAAGTAATTTCTATCCCACAAGTCTGTAGGACAGAATGCAGTAATATTCCACTTACCCATTTGCAGCCAAGACTACAGGAAGTTGCCATACTATAAGAAGGAAAGGAACTAGAATTCTATTTTGATAGGGAAGCATCATTCCCTGGTCTGACTTTTTTTCATTCTCAGGGATATAGGGAGCCAGCATAATAGTCAAAATTTGATACCTGTATGAGTACTTCACAAAGTGTGTAGATACAAGGAAGTCCTATGACTTAACATATGTCAAGTGTCGCAACCTCGAGTCCACATTATTATTTCCTGTGTGCTCTTTTTGGCACTATTCAGGTTAAGTCTGTGCTCCTTGTTTTTATCCCATTTCCTGGAACCAGACACAAACATTAATCACAGTCCCATAACATTTTATCAATAAATAGCAGGTTCCCACAGTTTAAAGCTTTTGGATATGCATTGATAGTATAGCAAGCATATATATATATATATATATATATATATATATATATGTATGTATGTATGTATGTATGTATATATATGTATATATATATATATTAAACTTATATTACTGCAGAAAGAAAAAAATTTAATTATATGTAACTTTAGTACAAGAAATGAGGAAAAGGGGGGGAATCAAATATTCTAATCAAAAGAAAAGAAAACCAACAACTAAAAAAATAAGGAAAAAAATAAGGAATTTAATGTGTTCTCGAAAAACAGTATCCACTTGTCAATGGATTATCATCTCCAATTCATGCGATAGGACACAGTCAATCAGTCTCAACAGAAGATGCTCTCTTTACATGTGAGCAATGAACCCAAGAGTCCTTCTCTCTAACCCTTATAGATGTTGGAGTAGTTAACAATATTTGGAATGGTCCTTCCTAGGAAGGCTGAGTTGCTCCAGTATGCTGGAAATTCTTAATATACACCTTGTCTCCTGGGTTCAGGTCATGAAGTGAAAAGTCTAGTGGTTCGGCTTGTACTGCAGCTCCCAATTCATGGAGTTCACGCAGTTTGTTCTGTAATTCCTGTATATAGGAAGCAATAGCAGTGTCTCCCCCTAATAGTGATGTACATGTGGGAGAGAAAGGCTTAGCCTGTATAGGCGGATGTCCAAAAAGCATCTCAAATGGTGAGATGTGTAAGTCTCCTCTAGGCCTGCTTCTAAGATAAAATAGGGCCAGAGGGAGAATTTTAGGCCATTTGAAATGGGTCTCAATGCATAATTTGCCAATCATAGTTTTAAGTTCTTTATTCATTCTTTCAACTTGGCCTTAGCTCTGGGAATGATATGGAACATGGAATTTGGGAGTTATCCCCAAGCAAGAATATATTTAGTTTAAGACAGAATCAGTAAAATGACTTCCTCTATCTGAATCAATGCGTGCTGGCAGGCCAAAGTGAGGAATAATTTCTTTTAAAAGCACCTTAGCAACAAAAGCTGCTGTGGCTCAGGTCGCAGGAAATTCTTCCAGCCATCTGGTCAGTTGATCTAGACAAAATTTATAATGTCTGGCCTTTGGCATTTTTATGAAATCTATCTGTAGATGCTCAAAAGGTGTGTAAGCCAGAGGATGCCCACCAAAGGCTTTGCCATGAAAGGTGTGTTGGTTATATGCCTGGCAGGTAGAGCAGGCTGAACACACTTTAGAGGCTATGGTAGTAATATCAAGGGCTATCCATACTCTCTTAACAGAGTCCACAATGCCCTAGGTACCAAAGTGACCATTTTTATGAACAGATTGGCAAATTTGGTGATAGAAACTTCTAGGGAGCAGGGGTTTTGCTTCAGATGACACCCATATTCCATTAATCTGTTTTGCTTTGAATTTTTGTTTCCATTTCTCCACTTCCTTTTTATTATAGGAGAGTGATACATTTAAATCACCAGTGGTTGTTAATGTTAAAATTAATTCAGGCCATTCTATGGCTGCTAGCTTTGCAGCAGTATCTGCTTGATCATTTCCTTTAGAGACAGGGTCAGTGCCACCTGTATGGGCAGAGCAATGAACTACAGCTAGGGCTTCAGGCAGCTGGAGAGCAGAAAGAACTTCATTAATAATTTCTGCATTAGCTATGGATTTTCCAGCTGAGGTTAAAAATCTTCTCTGGAGCCATAGCATCCCGACTGAGTGACAAATGCCAAAAGCATATCTAGAATCTGTATAAATTGTTGCCTTTTTACCCTTGGCAATTATACAGGCATGTTTCAGAGCTATGAGTTCTGCCCCTTGAGCACTAGAGAGCAGTGAAGCTGACCACTCAGTGGCAAATTCTGTGACTATAGCAGGTCCAGTGTAGCATATGCTATCCCTCATAAAAGAACAATCAGTAAATAAGACTTGATCTGAGTTGTTTAAGGGAGTGTCCAAGAGATCATCTCAAGTCTTTTCTGCCATGGACATTAGTGTTTCACAACTGTGTAATGGTTCTCCTGAAGTTGGTAAATCTGGAAGCAAGGTGGCAGGATTAAGGGTTGAACAGCGTTTCAAGGTAATGTTTTCATTGTTTAACAAGGTTATTTCATGCCTTGTAATTCGCTGATCAGAAAATGCCTATGTTCTATGGTTTAGCAACAATGCTTCTACCTCATGTGGGCACATAATTGTTAATGGGCCTTCCAATACTAGATCAACAGTCTTTGTTACTAGTAAGGCTGTAGCAGCTACTCCTCTAAGACATGATGGTACTCCTGATGCTACTGGGTTCAGTTGGGCAGAATAATAAGCAATTGGGCACTGAGAAGGCCCCAAAGTTTGAGTTAAAACACCTGAAGCTACCCCTCTTCACTCATGTACATACAAAGTAAATGGCTTTTTTTAATCTGGGATGCCTAGAGCGGGGGCAGACAGGATAACCTGTTTTAGATTCAATAGAGCTGAAAAGTGTTCTGGCTCTAATTTGAGGGGTACAGGGATTGAATCTCTTGTTAGTGCTATAAGGAGTTTAGTTATTTCCCCATAGCAAGGAATCCATTGTCTCCAAAATCCCGTTGCTCCTAAAATTGCTCTCAACTATTTCTTAGTGGTAGTAGCGCTTACATTTTGAATATTCTCAATTCGTTTGGGAGAAATAAAGCGGGCACCTGCAGTCAGGATGAACCCCAAATATTCTACTTTAGGGAGGCACTACCAAAGCTCCAAAAGAAAAATCTTTTTTCTTTCAAAAGAAGAATCTTGAGAGTTCAAAAGCAATTCAAAGTATTGGGATAAATATAATATAATGAAATTGGGAGGTTTGATGTAAGATCTTGAGCTTGGGTTAAAAAAATTCACCTCTAGTTTGAGGAATCTTAGCTAAACAGCAGTTAATCCAAAAAAGATGGATGTAGGTTTATGGAGGACTGTAACCTCCCAATATTTCAACAGCCCCAAATCATGATAACCAAAGAAGCTAAGATAATCTAACATTTCATTAAGAGAAGATTCAATGTTCAGGAAATTAATAGTCCTGTTGAACTGCCTTGGTCAGCATAAGGAACATGGTGATTTCTGTCAGACTTTTAAAGAAAGTCATAGATAAATTGTAGATGGGTGTCTTGAGGAAGGTAACCAGGATGGTGTAGGTCCTTGAGATAATGTCCTATGAGTATCAATTGAATATATCGGGGATATTTAGCCAGGAGAAGAGAGGACATAAATGTCTTTAAGGAAAATTATTTGAAAGTATACCACATAGAAGGGAGCTAGGTGGCTCAGTGGATTGAGAGCCAGGTTTAGAGATGAGACAGATTAGATTCAAATCTGACTTCAGATACTTCCTAGCTGTATGACCTCAGGCATACAGCTTTATCCCTCATTGTTTAGCCCTGGAACCTATACCCAGTATTGATTCCATATTAGAAAGTAAAGTTATTAAAAAAAAAGTATACCATGTGGAAGAAAGAATAGATGTATAACAGAGATACCTACCATTCAATACCCATTTCTCCCACTCCAGAACTTGGGAAGTTTCTCCTCCTCCATCTCCAACATCTGCTGCTCCCTTATTACCCCACAGACTCATGCCACTGAAAACTCTTCCTATTAGATCCAGCCATTAGACCTCACATTTTAACAAAAGAAAAACATTTTTGTTATATTAGGAAAATCATGCTAACATTGGTGGAGACCAATTTTAGTGGGCTTCATTATCTTTATGAAGCTCTTGGAAGGGTATAGAGAAATCAAGTTGAATTTTGTTTTCCTGGTGCCTCTTTGGAGTTTTTAGGAGTCCTACTTAGGGAGAGGATATTTACATGACACCCTGGTCTTCAGTGATGACCACAGTCTTCTAAATGTGTAACCTTAAGGAAATCACTTTATCTTTTCAGGGTTCTGTTTGCTCAGAAGAAGAGGAAAGGAAGGTTGGACTAGATGACTGATAGTGTGGCCTGAGGAAAATTAATACTGAATTGTATTAATTTTATTAGTATTTCTGTGTAAAGTCATTTTCCCTTGGGTCCCTTAGGGTCAGGCAGAAACAGCTTGCTTTTAGGCTGGGATTACTCCCAGTTCCAACCAGCCCTCACCTGTAAACCTTAAAATTTCCCAGACCCTACTTTATAAGATTGGATTAAGACCATTCCCCATTTGGGCAGTGAATTCTACTTAAAGCAGGAATGTGAGAATTCTACTTTACCTACTTGGGTCTGCCCTAGGGGAAGATAAAGTTGTAAACTCTTTTCTGAACAAAGAAAAGTACCCATACTTTTCTTAAGCTAAGTACCTATAAAGGTCAAGCATCTTGTGAATTTACAAGGAACAACGAACTGGAAAACTTACTCAGAGCTTTCCTGGTGTGAATTACTCAAAAATCCACACCTTCTTAGGTGTGGACTAAGAATGGGCGGTCCTTTAGAAACATCTACAGTGATTGGTAGATGTAAGGACTTAGGGGAGGTGACATAGGAGATTTTGCCCTTAAAAATAAGAGCTCAGAGAAGAGCAAGGAATTCTCGATTTCTGACTCTCATTCTGAAGGAGAGTTCCTTGAGGAGCTCCTCTGAGGGGCTCTGTCCCTCTGCGGTAGGAGCTCTGGAGGCTCTTGAGAGGAGGCTCTTTGGAACAATCTCTGGCTGGAAGACTCTTTGAGGAAGGACGATGGCCTGGTGTTACTAGAATCCTTGTTTAGTCAGACCTTGTGGTGAGTGTTAAAAAACTGATTCTTTTCTTACTCTCTCTCTCCTTCTTTGATTACTCATTGTATTATTAATTAAAATCTCTATAAAACCCAATTGACTTGGGTATTTGAATAATTGGGAATATTTCCCTGGCGACCACCTTATATTTGATTTTAAAACCCAAGACACTGTAGTGAAACATATTTCTGTGGTCAAATTTACTCACCCTCTCTTATATCTATCACAATTTATATCTTCCACTATTTTAATCACTACAGTTTAAGACCTCAACCATTTTAAATCTCACACACCCCAGACTATGATACTGGGTAGGGATATTCTGTCTTTTGTTAAGATCTCTTTTTTTAATTTAAATTTTAAAATTTATTTTTTTAATAAAATTTTATTTAATTAGTTAATTTAGAATAATTTTTCATGGTTACAAGATTCATGTTCCTTCCCTCTCCCCCCAACGCCCATAGCTGACATGTAATTCTGCTGGGTTTTACATGTGTTATTGATCAAAACCTATTTCCATATTATTGATATTTGTACCAGGGTGATCATTTAAAGTCTACATTCCCAATCATGTCCCCCTCAACCCATGTATTCAAGCAGTTGGGTTTTTTTGTGTTTTTTTTTTTGGTGTTTCTACTCCCACAGTTCTTCCTCTGAATGTGGAGAGTGTTCTTTCTCATAGATCTCTCCAAGTTGTTCAGGATCACTGTATTGCCACTAATGGAGAAGTCCATTGCATTCAATTGTGCCACAGTGTATCTGTCTCTGTGTATGATGTTCTCCTGGTTCTGTCCTTTCACTCTGCATCAATTCCTGGAGGTCATTCCAGTTCCCATGGAATTCCTCCAGTTCATGATTCCTTTGAGCACAATAGTATTCCATTACCATTTTGTTAAGATCTTAAAAGGATTAAAGCCATAGTGAACTTTGATCCATTTGAAAGGCAAATTGGTCCAGCCTTATGGAGGGGGAAGAGAAGGTGTGTTGGTGTCTTTCTAGCATGGACAAAGACTGACCCCCCCCCCCCCCCCCCCCCCCCGCCAATATAATAAGGGAGGAGTTAAGGTCTCTAAGTCCACTTCCTTTTCTGAAATATCCACTAATGGAGACTGTCAGGGAAGGCCCAAAGGTAGAACTTTCAGGCCAGAAAAACAATATAACTCCCTTTATAAGCAAGAGGTAGGACTTCATAAGGGATCTCTTTTGAAGAAAGAGGCTAGCAAAAAGATCTATTTTTTGTTAATGGAATTGCATGCTGCCATTAATAAACAATGTTAATCTCAGAGAATTGGCCTCATATTCTTTATTGGTTAAAATCTGGATACTACACATCCATCACTCTGTGGTCCTAGGGTTTGGGATTGGAGGGGGTGTTGGTGCGCAAACAGGGACCCTGGATCTCTCTGTTTTGAAGTACAACAGCTACTCACAAGCCGTAACCAAATTTGAGTGGAGATTTTAAACTGATCCATTGGTCTAACCTGGGTTAATTCATTCCTCCAAAGGGATTCTGGTAGCCTGCTACTCCCTGGGGCTTGCTATATTGCTACCAGGCTTACCCAGCCCTGCTGCAGCTCAGAACTCCCAAACCCAAGAGATCCATCAACCAACCCAAGCCACCCTCCATAGCAGGGATTATTGATGTGTGCCACCATGCCCAATCTGGTCCTTTTCTAAATCAATCTCATGAAATGCATCCTTCTAGCTCATGTGCTACCAGGATATGTGGGACCCATTGTGGAGATTTTTCCAGCTCTTTTTTTGTTCTTTTTGACTCTTTATCAGCATAATCAGTTCTTTCTCTCTTTCTCTGAGGCCTTTTGGGCCTTCATGGCATTAAGAATTTCTTTTAGCTCATATCTATAAATATTCTTGGAGAAAGGAATGGCAAACCACAGCAGTATTTTTGCCAACAAAACCCCAAATGAGATGACAGAATTGGATGTGACTGAAATGAAAGAAAAATAGATATTGTACGGCTATTCCTTGCCTCCTACCTCCAAAGAAACAAAATCACCTTTTCTCACTCACTAGGTAGATGTAAGGTTATTTTATTTTGTCTGTCCAGATATAGTTGTATTTAAAATAATCTCCAAATTAATACTACCTCAGTTTTTGAGTTGCTATTTTTCAATTCTTTGGCCTTATTTGTAAAACATGGTTTGAAAATGATCATTTCCAAGATCCTCCTCCTTACCTAAAAAAAGGGCCCATTCATTTTTCTTTGGTTTTCTGGGGAATCAGGTTTATTTAAATTTTCAAGAATTATTTTAAGAAACTGGATAAATCTGTAGTGAATTTCTTTCTTGCTCTGGAGTGTTGGTGTTCTTTGTAAATATATTTAGTGATACATTTTATTTTGCACCAATAATTTCCTCTTCAGATGTTTGACCGGTGTTCCTTATTTCTTAATATTAAACATAAATCTTTTAAAAGGCATTGCTTCTTCCCTCACATCTACTTTTTAGTCAGTTAATTTTCTTTTGTATCCAAGAAGAGCTTTTCATATTCTATTTCCCTTTTCAGGGAGCAGAGATTAATTTCTTATACTATTGCTATCATTTCTACATAGTTGTTATTAGATAAAACACACATTAGTCTAGCTCTTTTCCAGCCTTTCCCTTTCCATATAATTTCCCTAAACACATTTCTGTTATAACATTTCTTGTTCTAGTCCCATTACCATTTTTCAGGATAGATAAAATAAACTTGAAAATTTAGCATAAGAAAAAAAAGAATAAGTGATAATCTTCCTGACACTTCCTTAATATCCTCTTACTAACTCTGGTTTATTACATATGCTGAACCTTCTCTTTTCTTCTTCAGTCATCCTTTTGTAGAAAAACTAAAATTAATAGAAAAGAGATGGCATAATAATGATAGTCATCAGGATATAATGGATAGAGAGGACTGACTTTGGCATCAGGAAGACCTGAGTTCAAATCTTACCTTTTCCAAATACTGTCTGAAGGACCAAAGGCAAGTAAGTCACTTACATTTTCACTGACCTCAGACAATTCTCTCTTAGACTGTAAGTACTATGAAAGGGTAGTGAGAGTGCTGAACTTGAAGCCAGAAGGACCTGAGTTCAAATTCATTCTCAAACATTAGCTACCCCAGGCTAGTCATTTAACCTTTGGAAGCCTCTGTTTCCACATATGTAAAACAAGATACTGGTAGTAACTAACTCAGGGTTGTAGAAAGGGTCAAAGGAGATAATGTAAGTAAAGTGCTTTGTGAACTTTTAGATGCCAAATACTATTATTATTATTATTATTATTATTAATTACTATTTCATCTTTTTCAAATGGACTCTTATAGAAAATGGTTCTGGGATAGTTGGTATCCTGTTACAGGTAACTGATTTTTGAAATTAAATACAAACATTAGTATGCAAGATGATCTCTGAAGGCTCAATGAAAGTATCTTCAATTCGACTTCAGTAGCAGACAGAGCAAAGATGATTGTACCTGATCCTGTTTCCATCTGAATTTGATCTGCTTTTCAGTCTACATATCTTCAGTCTATTAAAAAAATTCTGTCCTTGAGCTTTTATATATGTGTTATATATATTCCACAATGGTGGACACCAATTTTGGATGTGGCGATGATCTGGTTGGTCTTTGGAGTTCTCCAGATTTTTTTTTGGTGCT
Organism: Monodelphis domestica; assembly: GCF_027887165.1. NCBI lineage: Eukaryota > Metazoa > Chordata > Mammalia > Didelphimorphia > Didelphidae > Monodelphis > Monodelphis domestica. The sequence continues at coordinate 228,034,548 of NC_077234.1, read as the reverse complement.
AAGGCAGAAGAACAGTAAGGGCTAGGACAAGTGACTTGCCCAAGAGCATACAGCTAGGACATGTCTGAGGCCATATTTGAACCCAGGACCTCCCATCTCTAGGCCTGGATCTCTTACCACTGAGCCAGATAGCCATCCTCTTTCCAGAGAATCTTTAGGACTGTATTTGTAGTATATAGCTTTGTCCTTCACCAAGTCTTTCAAGATCAAAGAACATCTGATGTAGGATTATAGCCAGCAGGTCATATCTTGCTAGGTATTTGTTAGATGATCAATTTTTATAGGCTGAAGCACTATGAGGCACAATTTCTACTGTTTCCTTGCATGATTTACATTGCTCACTAACTCTAGTAATCCTAAAGGGTCAATTCTTCCATAATTTCTGGTCCTGAATTGCTATAATAAACCCACCTCTCCATTTCTGGGGATAGCTAGGTGGTTCAGTGGATAGAGTTCCAGGCCTGGAGTCAGGAACACTCTTCTTCCTGAGTTCAAATCTGGCCTCAGATACTTCTCAGTTGTGTGACCCTCGGAAAGTTCTTTAACCATATTTGCCTCAGTTTCCTCATCTGTAAAATGAGCTGGAGAAGAAAATGGCAAACCACTGCAATGTCTTTGCCAAGAAAACCTCAAGTGGGGTCATCAAGAAATGGATACATGTGACTGAAAAGACTAAACAATGACTCCATTTTTGCAAATATGCCCGACTGTCACCTATTTGTTGCCTCTGTGTTGATATATTCTTCACTGAGTGCATGTTGATGTTGTCAAGAGGGGCAGAAAGGGGGCTTTTGATACCATCTTTGCATTTGCTCTTTCATAAGCCTACTCTGTTGGTAAACTTAAACCTTTTAATGACATTTGATAAGTCTGTTGGAATATGCTTGTTATCAACTATTTGGCAAAATGGCATAAGCTTGTACTATAAGAATAGGGTGTCCTAAAATTCTTAGGTACAGATTTAAACTTTCACAGTTCTGTAGATTTTGCTAATAAAATTATAATAAATAATCGATAAATAAAGCATATTGATAATCCATTTATTGACAAATAATGCATTATATAAGAATAATATAAACTTCTTTTTTCTAAAACCCTTACCTTCCATCTTGGAATCAATACTGTGTATTGGTTCCAAGGCAGAAGAGTGGTAAGGGCTAGGCAGTGGGGGTTAAGTGACTTGCCCAGGGTCACACAGCTGGGAAGGCTGTGTCTGAGGCCAGATGTGAACCTAGGACTTCCTATCTCTAGGCCTGGCTCTCAATCCACTGAGCTACCCAGCTGCCCCCAATACTAATTTCTAATAATTCTGTAGGTATTTGGACCTAGCAATTAGGTGGTAAGATTTTGACTGGCTGGATCTGTGATTTTATCAGTGGATTAAGGACCTAGTTAGGGACTCTCTCTACCCATGCATATTCTCTGTAGTTTATATTGTGGGAGAGTTACCTGCGTGCTTCAAAATTGAGACTCGTCCAGGGATCACACAGCTGGTATGCAATCTGAAGCTGGATTTGAACTCAGGTCTACCTGATGAGCTCTCTGCCTTTGCATGTTGCCTCAATAATAATAGTGACACTGATAATAATGTAATAGGGTGGTGTGAAGGAAATCTTTGAGTGGATTGGGTCAGGAGGATAGAATAGCAGCTGGAAAAAGGCAGCCATAGAGTCAAGATATCATGAGACAGCAGACAGGTTGATGCCCACTATACTGCCCCCTGGACTGACCCCCTGGGCAGCCCAGACAAAATAGAAAGTCACAGTTAGCTCCCAAGATGCACACATCCCAAGATGTGTGAGAGTGTGAGAGTTAGTGGACAGAGAAAAAGTCTGATAAACTAAGGCAAGAGTGGATTTCACTCTCTTCTCTTCTGTGTTTACTGTTGGCTGGACTTCCCTATAAGCCCAGCTAGGGGGCCCTAATGGGAACCACAGAATAGCAAGCTAAACAGAGTAAAAAGAAAAGTAACCTATATCTCTCTTTCCTGTTTTTCAATCTTTTACCCTGTAAGGGGAAGAAATAAAAGGGTCATTAGATCAGGTCTATTTTTGCATTGGCTTTATCAGATATCATGATTACCACTCCTGCCTTCTTTCTATCAGTTGAAGCCCAGAAGGTCTTACTCCATCCTTTAATTCTGACCTTGTGGGTGTCAACCCGCCTCATGTGTGTTTCTTGAAGACAACATATGGTAGGGTTTTGGATTCTAATCCATTCTGCTATTCGTCTACGTTTTATGGGTGAGTTCATCCCATTCACGTTCAAAGTTATGATTGTCATTTGTGGACTCCCTGGCATTTTGATTGCCTTCCCTAATTCTAACCTTTTCTTCTTCGGCTCTACCTTTTAGTCCAGCGATTTACTTTGAAACAGTCCCCCTTGTCCCCTCCCTTGATGTTTCCCTTTTTAGTCCCTCCCTTTTTGTTCCCTCCCCCTCCCCCCTCTCTTTCCCTCCCTTTTTGTTCTCCCTCTCCCCCTCCCCCCCTTGGTTTTCCCTTCTCCTTACCCTTGTTGGGTAAGATAGAATTCAAGATCCCAATGGATCTGGATGTTTTTCCCTCTCAGAGCTGATTTCCCTGAGATTGAGGTTTAAGTAACCACCCCCCCCTCTCTTCCTCTCCTTCTTATAGGAGTTTTCTTCCCCTCCCCTTCCCATGTGAATCTTTGTGTGAGAATGATTATTCTATTTGGTCTTTCTTTACCCCCTATTTATACATTACATTTTCCCCACATGTTAGTATACATAGGTTGATATAAATGTAGTCCTTATAGAAGAGAGTTTGAGTAAAAGAAGAAGATAACATTTTCCCCTTTCCTTAATATTTACCTTTTCAGGTATTCCTTGCTCTTTGATTTTCGGTATCAAACTTTCCACAGAGCTCTGGTCTTTTCTTTGCAAAAAGTTGGAAGTCTTCTATTTTGTTGAATGCCCATACTTTCCCTTGGAAGTATATAGTCAGTTTTGCTGGGTAGCTGATTCTTGGTTGGAGACCCAGCTCTCTTGCCTTTCTGAAGATCATGTTCCATGCCTTACGATCATTCAGAGTAGAACTTGCAAGGTCTTGTGTGACCCTGATTGGCATTCCTTTATATCTAAATTGTCTTTTTCTGGCTTCCTGTAGGATTTTTTCTTTTGTTTGATAGCTTTGGAATTTGGCAATTACATTCCTGGGAGTTGTCTTTTGGGGGTTTAGTGTAGAAGGTGTTCTGTGAGCTCTGTCAGTGGCTGTATTGCCCCCTTGTTCTAGAATCTCTGGGCAATTTTCTTTGATTATATCTTGTATCACCATGTCCAGTTTGGTGTTTATTTCTGGCTTTTCTGGGAGTCCAATTATTCTTAAATTATCCCTTCTCCCCCTATTTTCCAGATCTATCACCTTGTCGGTGAGATATTTTATGTTCTCTTCTAATTTCTTGGTATTTTGGCTTTGCTTTATTGATTCTTGCTCTTTTACACGATCATTGTCTTCCAGCTGCCTGATTCTGGCCTTTAAAGCCTGGTTTTCTTTTACAGTTTGGTCAAATTGGTTTTGTAGATGCGTGAATTTCTTTTGCATTATTTCCAACTTTTCCTCCCAGAAGGCTTCCATCTTTTTGGTCATTTCTGATTCAAATTCTTCATAGGTTTGTGGAGAGTTTCCATTTCCTTTGGAAGGTTTTGGAGCATTTTCTTTTATATTATCTTCTGTCTGCTCTGTATTTTGTATTTTGGCTCCATAGAATGTGTCCAAAGTCGCCCCTTTCTTCTTATTTTTCTTGGTATTTTGGGGCTTCTGTGGTTCTGTGGAGTTTGCCATTTCTGAATGTGGAGGATTAGCTTTTCTTATCTCTGGTGATCCGAGGCTTTAGTCCTGGGCAGATGTTGGTTCTAAGAGCTTTCCCTGGGTTAAACTGAATATGCCTCACTGGAGCTGGAATGGAAGGGTCAGACCACGAGGCCACACTCTCCCCCTAGCTCGCTTTCAGGAAGTTGCCTTCAGAATCGCTAGCCGTGAGGCTGTTTCGTAGGCCTGCGGGGGGATGGGCTGCAGCTTTCCCAAGCTCTAGGGCAAGGACTTTCACTGCGACTTGGATAGCAGGATCCAGCCCGTGAGGCTGTCTTGCCCGCCCTGAGGGTTGCTGTTGTTTCGACCAGCTCTCTGCAGCGGAAGCCCCAGGCAGTAACTTTCACCGGGACTGTAGAAGGCCCTGAGGGTTCTGCTCTCTGAGCCCAGCCTGGCTGCGGCTTCTGGGAGCCTTGGACTCTGCGCTCCTACCCCTGAGGTCCGAGGGATCTCGGGTTCTGGCTTTTGAGGGGAGCTGTACCTTTTGATCCAGGTCCAGGTCCAGGAGGAGGGTTCCCAGGGTCTGTGCTGTTGATCGTTTTGAATTTCGGCGCCTTAGGAGCTTATCGTTTGAGATCGGTCGGGAAGGGTTTTCAGGAGATCTGAGCTTTAGCTTTCTCTAAGCCGCCATCTTAACCGGAAGTCAAAAAGGGTCATTAGAAAAGGTTGGATTGGATTATTTAAGAATAGTGTCACCAGGAATTTTATGAAATCCCAAAAAGATTTATTTAATAATTTATTTACAAAATATAGAAAGATTGAAGTAAGAAATCAGAGAGAGGAAAGGGTAAGATATCTAGCCTATGCACTAAGTATTTTGCTCCAGCCCTGGCTCAACCCAGGCAGGGCTAGTTAGTCCTTAGCTAGAGAGATCTCAGCTTTGAGCTGAGGACCTGGGGATGCAGGAACTTCTCTCAAGAGGATAGGTCTCTCCTGAGGCTAGTCTCTTCAGAAATCTGGGAAAGGAGACAGCTCTTTTCACTCACCCCATGTCAGTCCAAAGGGAGAGATTTAAGAACAGTCTCACCAAGTACAGAGTCTCAGGTCCAGTCAGCAGATTCTTCACCAGCCTCCAACTTGAATTCAGAACTCTGAGGAATGAGAGCAGTCAGAAATCCCAAGCATGAAGAACTCCGGAACTCCCAGAAGTCCCCACAGGAAGCTGTAACTCCCTTTTAAAGACACTTTCTTTTGTGTCACTTCCTGTGCCTTCCTCTACTTTTACGTCTACCAATTACAGTTGAAGCTTTGCTTAGGACTGCCTTCTGATTCGTCACCCACTATTGCACACATGGGTCACAGACTTCCCCCACTTAAAGATTAAGTGGGATGTTTACATTTTTGGTTGATTAAATATAAAAATGGGCAGGGAAGTTAATTTAATCTTCATACCCCCTACTACTTTTAATTAATAAAATTATTAGTTAATGGCCAGTTTCATAATTTTCCCTCTTAAAGTTATTATTATATATGAGGTGTATAGGACATTTAGGGAGGACTTGAACTTCTGGTGTGAGGGCTTGCTGGACCCTTTTCAGTTCTGTCCACCTTTGGTGTCCAGTAGTTTGGGATTCTAGGTTTTAGTTCTAGGTCCACTAGTTCTAGTTTCACCTAGTTCTTATTACCTGTGGCTCCAAAAAACTGTAGCCTGCACAGAAGCTATAGCCCAGTAAACTGTCTCAGCAGACAAGCTAAAGCAGGTTGGGGCAACTGGCAGACCTCAAACCTATCAGTGAGTTAGTGGGGTGTCTACACCATCCTGGTGGAAGGGGCAAATGAGAACAATTTGTTCCAACAGCCATGAAAGTAGCTGAAGTAGATGCTATAAAGCACATAGAGATTGGCTAGACATTGAAGATTCTAGGGTCACTCATTGAATCCTAAGCCATTATCAGTTGTCTTGACTTTTGTCTTGCCATTGGACTTGGATGCTTGGAAGAAAGAGTGAAGCCAATGAATTTGTGCATCTCTGCCTCACTTAAATCTAATTTATGTGGGAGTCAGAAGCTATCTCTAGTGATGCCATTTTCATCCTCTTTGAGTATGGACAGCAGCAACCAGTTATTATATATGTTTAGAACAACAACATACAAGATAACGGATAATATCAGCTAATATTAATGGCAGAAACAATTGGTTTTTGTATATAATTATATAATAAAGTAACAACAGTTAAACTCCCAAGTGGCCCTCAATCAAGTTGAGTGTACTCATTAGCTAAAAGGGAATCCTGGTGGTCATTTCTATAGGACCCTATGATTTATGTCCAACCTCCTCTCAATTTTTCTGCCTGGGCAGGTAAGGCCATTACTCTCTCTCTGGAAGCAAAAACTTGCATCTTTCCCAGAACTGCAGCTATTTATTTTGTTTCTCATCCCCATCTCACTTCATATGCCCAACCAACATTATACAATTCTTCAGTTTCAACTGTAACTACACCCTATAGAATAGATACTCTTTGAGCACAAGGATTGTTTGATTTTTGTTTTTGTATCTCTAGTACCTAGGTCAGTTCATGGATGTCATAAGTGCTTAATCCAACTTTTTTTGAATGAATGAACTGTTCTGAATTGGGTGACTTAAAATGATGCCTGTCTTTAAGCTAATATTAGCATACACAAAAGATATTCTAAGCCAAGATTACCTTGATAGAAGTTTCTTCTAAGTTTCAGTCATTTTTCAGTCATGTCTAACTCTTCATGACCCCATTTAGAGTTTTCTTGGCAAAGATGCTAGAGTGGTTTGACGTTTTCTTCTCCAACTCATTTGACAGATGAAGAAACTGAGGTAAATAGAGTGAATGTCTGAGGCCGGATTTGAACTCAGGAAGATGAGATTTGGACTCCAGGGTTATGACTCTCTCCATTACGAAACCCCAGCTGCCCAAATAATATGGAAAACCTTTTTGAGAATCATAGACTAAGAGGTTTCAACTTCATAAATTCATTGACTTCATTCTTTCTTCCAGTCATCCAAGTGGAGTGGCAAGACAAAGGAAGTTTAGTCATATAAACTTGGTAAAAAAAGCATTTGGCCCTAATAAACAGTTCCATATATTTAAAATAAATAAATGAAAACTATTTAATGGTCCAAAAGAAGAATTACCAGCATTGTTGTCAAAAGCCAACCATGTACTTTCTGGTAATTAGATAGCTATTTACATTAGAAAATGGCAGTGCTTACTTTATGGTGCATCTGTGTGTGGTTTCTAGCAACTCCTCTCAGGGATTTCCTGTGGCTTGTGAAACATTATTTATGGTGCTTTAGAATTCCCCTTAAAATTAAGCATCTACATGAGAAATATTGTCATATTGGTCATTGTTCTGAAACGTTGCACTGTTTTCTTGTTAAAAGACCACACCAAAGGGGCTAGCTAGGTAGCACAGTGTATAGAGAGTCAGGTCTGGAGTTGGGAGGACTTGGGTTCAAATCTGGCCTCAGATACTTCCTTAGCTGTGTGACACTTGGCAAGTCACTTAACCCTAGTTGCCTAGCCCTTACTGATCTTCTATCTTGGAATCGATATTTGGTGTCCATTTCAAGACATAAGGTAAGAGTTTGAAAAAAAAAAAGATCACTCTAAGTGAAAGATTTGTTTTCCGGGGTGGTCATTATTTCTTCATTGTTACAGGCTTTAAGTGGGAGTCAATTCCAACATATAAATTGCATGACATAAGCTTTTGCAAAAACGGTGCTTCTTGCTCCCAGATGTTACATACAAGGGCCACCATCATTTATTCTCAGATTTAATCTTAGCCATAGACCCCGTAACCAGCCTAGTTCCCAGGATCTGGTGGGTCAACATCATTACTTTTGTGGGTGATCATGCTTTGAACTATTTCCTGGTTATAATATGTGTTTATGTTTGGTTGGGTACAGAGAGATCTTCTCTTATTCCTTACTATTCACCCTACCTCATGATAATTGTGTCCCTGCCCAGTCAACTATCGATCAGGCTGATTAGACTGATGACAGTCTCAGTTTGCTTACTGGGATACTCCACTTGGGGGGATGATTGGACCTCTTTGCCTGCCGTACTGGTCTATTCATCTTTGTGATTTTCTACACTAAAACATTTTTCTCTAGTTGTCCACTTCCTTACACATGTTGCCTCTTCCCATTGTTATAATAAAGCTCCTTAGAGGAAAGTGTGGGGAGCCATTATACCCCCACTGTCTGACAAAGTCATAGTCTGGGGAAATGGAGACTGCAAAGCAGCCCCCAGAAAATAAGGCACCCACAGAATCCCCTCTATATGACTTCTCTCTCTAACTTCCCTTACTAATGGAATTGTTATGATTATTGTTCTCTTCTTAATAAAGGAGAAATAATATGAGAGCAAATACTTATAGGGCTAACACATATATGTTGCACCTTAACCCCTTAGAATAGTACCCCCAAAAGATTACATTCACAGAATTAAAACCCAAAGATCACTACCCATTACCCCTCCTTTCTTTCTCTTAGCAGAGGTACATTCAGAGGCCCCACACCCATTGCAGGCCAAGCATGACAATTGCATCAATCATTCCTCTGAAAGACAAGTTACAGACACACTTCTCTGGTTTGTTATGTTTACCATAACCAAGCAACTTTGCCAGGTGCTTGAACACAAGAAAAATGCAACTTGGAAATTGAGGAAAATTCCAATTCTGGTCTGCTTTAAGTTACCCTCTAAGCCTGCACCTAGCTACGAAATGTTTTGTTACCCATCTCCTAAGTAATTGTGATTGATTGTGAAAGCTGATCAAAAGCAACAATGATTCTCCTAGCTGGTCATCCCATAGGTGAGGGAAACTAACGTCCAGATCTATGTCATTCATCTATTTCTGTTATAGCAACAACGTTTCATCTCTTTAGGCTTTGTGTCCATTGTTAGGTTCTATGGAAACATGTATGTTGAGAAATGATTGTATGCCAGATTGTGTGAACCTATAAAATAAACGCAAACCCTGTGCATGGCAGAACATGGTGTGATGCCTAAACACAGGATTGAGCATACAATGTCTCTCACCACTTATTTGACTGACCACCACCCCTAGACAGAGGACTGTGAACCTTGAGAGACCACAGGCTCGGCTCTCTAAAGGCAAGGACCGCCATTCTTTTGTAATTGTATTTCAAGTGATTGATTCATAGACAGAACTGAATGAATCCTAGTCTGAATTCACTCAACTCTCTTCCATTCATTGTCCAGAGTGGTATGGCTTTCAAGAATATTGGACATGGGGGGCAGGGAGGGTCAGAATATTGATTCAAATTCTGACTCTGCTTCTCATTAGCTGGGAGTTTTGTTGCTTTACCTCTCTTTATGTTTGTTTCTACATCTATGAAATGATACTTGCATTATCTGCTGTCATTTTTTCCTTACACCCCAACTACTTGCCCAGAATACCTCATAGCATCCAATTGCTAGAATCATTCTGAATTAATTCTGCTGCCTAGAGACTTTCTTGTCTTTTGGATACTCCAATTGGAGTATTCTTATCCCACATGGGTCCAAGTGGAGTATCCCAGTAAGTTATCTATTTTGGTTCCTCTACTACTCACAGTTTTTTTAAACTGAAAAAGGTAATTAAGACATAGGAAGGAAACTGGTATTTATAAAACACCTTCTGTGTGCCAGTATGGGCAGTTAAGTGGTACAGTGTATAGAGTGCCAGATCTGGAGTCAAGGAGATCTGAATTCAAATCTGACTATAGACATTTGCTAGCTGTGTGACTTTGGGCAAATCACTAGTCTATTGGCCTAGTTTTCTCCTTTGCAAAATGAGCTGAAGAAGAAAATGGCAAATCATTTTCTTTGCCAAGGAAACCCCAAATGGGGCCAACAAAAGTAGGATATAACTGAACATGCACCAGGCACTGTACTAAATGCTTTACAACTATTTTGCTTTGATCTTCATAACAACTCTACAAGGTAGGTGCCATTATGATGCTCATTTTACAGATAGGGAAAGCAAGGCAGAAGTTGATTACCCTGGGGCATACAGGGAGTGTCCAGGCTTAGGGTTCTATTCATCATACCACAACCAAAGTTTACAGGAAAGTGGCATCTAATGAAATACTGAAATTGCTTAATGTGAAATTGTTCATCCTTGTCTGTAAAAGATTAATGATAAAATTAGGTTTTTAGTTGTTAGTATTGAATATTTTTTCCTCTTAAAAATAATACTACTTCACTATCTTGATAAATCAAGAGTACTTGAGGAACTTTCCAAAACTAAAACTTAAGTATTTCTTGTCTGGATGATTAGATTTTGTGGGTTTTTTTCCCCTTGTGGTATGAGGGGGTGCAATGGATAGAGTGTTGAACTTGAGAGTCAAGATCTGAATTCCAATCTTGCCTCATATACTCATTAGCTGTGTGATCCTGGGCCAATCACTTTAACCTCTCAGCATCAATTTATCCATATGTAATGGAGGAAATGAGGTTCAGAGTACCTATCTCCCAGGGTTGTTGTAAGGATCAAATGAGATGATATATGTACTTTGCCAACATTAAAGTGCTATTTAAATGCTAGCTCTGATTATTATTGCCATGTGAAATTGAATTCCACACTCTCCCACCCCTCCCACTCTGTCATTTTATTTACAGCAATTCTTAAAGAATTATCATCTTTATTTCACATTTACTGAATATGGGAGCTAATTATAGTATTTTGGAGGCCTTATACATTTAAATATTCTAAATTAATTTTTTAAGTTGTCTTAACTCTTTTGAACTTTAACCTTGATCTAATTCTTTAAACTTCCCAATATCTGGACCTCTGACAATTATTAAGAGTGTGTTTGCTGAGGCAAAATAGCCATCTTGAATAAAACAATGAAAAGAAGCCTTTTTCTAAAAAAAAAAAAAAATTTTTAATTAAAAAAAAAAGTTGATGCAATTTCCAGATATGGTTGTTTTGAACTGTGTAGTTTTGATGACACCTAAATAAGTCTTAGTCAAGCAAGACTTTAGAGAACAATTTGTAATTGTTTTCTTTATCATAATCATTTCAAAACAAGGCTTGATTCACCTTCAGTGGATCAACAATTTGGAAAAGGTTTCTAGGTTATTAATCTCTTGGCACAAATGTAAATGTATACATGAATGTCCCAGGAAGAATAAAAAATGACGCCCACAAAGTTTTCTAATATCAAAATATAGCAATTTATTCAAGACACTGAATATGATCTGTTGATTCTCTCCTTGAAACAAATGCGTTACGACACACGAGGTGATTTTTAAGTGTGTGGGTGAGTAGGGGGTGGTGGGGGAACAAAACGGGTTGATGTTGACTTTAAACTGAACCTGGGAAATGCTGACGGAGAACCGAGTCTGGCTGCAAGTCTGACACAGACAATAAAAACTGCACAAGCCAGAATTCAAAAACTTCAGTGAGTGGCTGAAAACATCTCTGCATTTGACAAGAAACACAATTATTTTTTTTTTAAAAAGGCAAAACAAAGATTTTTTTAAAAGAAAAGATAACAAGAAACAAAAAGCAGACCCTTACGTTGGACAAAGTGCACGTCACTTGGCTCTGAAATGATCTTTTTTTTTTTTTTAAAGACAAATCAAAAGTAAAGTCCTACAATGTAGCATGGGGTTAGTGCGTGTTCAACCCTGTCATGTTAGGCCCCTTTTTTGTCCCCCCATGGGACCAATCCAATGCTTCCTAGGTGAAAGATGCAGTACTCTTTCTCACACTGAGCTCAGGCATAGGCCCTCCAACACGGCTCTTCATCTTTCCAAACCCAGTTGAAGACAGTCAGTGAAGGATAGATTTAGTATGCTCACAGAATTAGGGTATTTGGTCACTAAGTCATTAAGTACTTCTGTTTCTCATGATTTTTAAGAACTGTAAACAAAGTTAATTGTAAAAGAAAACAAACTGTCCTTTGTATAGTATAAAGATGACTCCACCGTCTCATTGGCAGTAGGGCAGACATCTTGAGTAAGTAGTTACTCGACAAAATATTTGCTGAATGGATGAACAAAATGAATTTTGTTGTTGTTGGGGTTTTTTTCCGATGGGGCTGATGGATTGATGTGGGATCATCCACACTCTTATCTGGTCCCTGGCGAACCAGTGGCATGCTTTGGAAAGAAAGATGGCGAGGACGAAGGGTTCCATCTGAAGCCTGGAGCAAGTTTTCTTCCTTCTGTGAAGCTAACGTAGCCTCCTTAGCACAGTGCTCTAATTGGATGTGATCATGCAAACAGGATTCAAATTTACCAAGAGGTAAAATGAAAATACTTCAGCAAGACCCTGGCTGCCCACATTAATATTTAGATTGTCTAACGGGTTTCTTTTTACCAGCTTCCTCGCCTCCGGTGATGGCGGCTGGTCGCTGGTGGTAAGCATTAAAAATGGGGCCACTACCTTCTGACAACATTCTCTCAGATATCTTGAGGCTGTTTCATCTGTACAGTGATTTACTTTGAGGGGACGGGTGAGTGTGGGGCAAGCAGATAGAGGAGGAAAGATGGCACTAACTACGCTGTTCCGCAAATCTACCTAGACAGCAAGGTAGGTGTCCTGTTATTTTAAAATGGATGAATTGGGCCCACTGTCTTCTAAGAAGGGAATGGTGAAACCTCTAGCTTGGCTTTGTTTTAAGTGCCTGGGGAACAAGTAGCTGAAAAAAAAATACTCTGATCAGAAGCAGAGCACTTCATTGGTCCTCTAGAGGACAGATCTTGGATAATTCAAATACCCCAGCGGTATCTTGTTAATCATCCTGGAACAATTAATAAAACAAAACAAAACAAAACAAAAAAAACCATGCAAACAGTTTTGGTAACTGCTTCAATTCTGTTCCAAAATACTGCTGGAAGCTCTTCTCATTTCACAGAGACTGGCTTCCCTTTCCACAGAGGACAATCCATTTTCTCAAGAATACCCCAGATCATCCCTGGAACATGCACCCAAGCTGGAATCTGTCTGTTATCAGCAGCCCACAGGGGCCCCAATGACCAGACCAACCCACTGATCCCTTCTTAGGCTTGCAGTAAAATGCATGATTTAAAAGAGAGCCTCTTCTCTTTCTCTCACAAGTATTTTCCCCTATTGCTAATCTTAAAAATAGGCCAGTGTAGGGTTTTGAAAAAATAGTGCAAAAGATCACCTGATCACAATAATATGGAGCTCCGCTAGGAACACAAAGAAATTACTATTTTAAAAACAATCGTAAAAAGATTTATTATTCAAACAAACATTCTCCCCATTTTCTCATCAGGGAAAGTAATTATAAAGAGCGGCAGAAATTATTAATAATATCCTACCTACATATTTCATCCTCAGGAAGGAAAAATCTTCCTCACATTTATTTCGGTTATTCTCTAAAGTCTGATCTCGGAGCCTTTTAAAGTCTACTCTGTGATGACTAGCCAATGGTAATCTCTAGAATGGTGATGATACCAAAAAAGCTGTGTCTGTTGTTGCAGGAGAAAAAAAAAAGGAATGAAGAATAGTTGAAATCATGCCTTTGGGGGTAGGTTTTAATGGCACCTTCAACATCTTATGAGTCTGGAAATTCCTGTTGAGACCTAGTGCCTATCGCCTGTCATTTACTTACTGTCATAAGCTACTAAGGTGAATCTAAAGCTTGAAAAATGAAATACTGCACTTAGAAACAAGGGTTTGGATTTTTTTTTTAACACACGCTGCAAACAAGCTGATGTGTTAATAAAATAACTCACACAGTAAGTAGGGGAGAGAAGGTTGATTATCTGCTCAACCACATTTTTTCTATAGCATTTCATGAGGCAAAGAGGAAAAGGGATACTGCATCTTTGTAGTACTTCCAGCTCTGTCTGTGTCTTTTACATGAATCACACAAATCTGCTCATGTCTGGTGGTAATTTTCAGTTTCTAAAATCCCTTAACATAAAAAATATTTTTTTCCAAAAATACTCCGGGTTCTTTCTTTTATAAGTCATCTTTCTCCTGTAAAAAGCTCCCCTAGCCCTCTACTCTCACATAAAGCACTTAATAGGCAATTTATTGAAAGTGCCCCCTTAGATGCTAAGGTCTAAAGCGTGGGAGGGCTAAAAGAAAGCGAGAAGGGGCACATGAAGACATGAAGAGATGAAGGTGGGCATGATAAGTGAGAAGGAGGGAAAGGAGGAAAACGAGGAGGGGGAGGAGAAAAGCTGTCTTTTAGAAATTTTGTCATGTCTATCAGGCTGCATTTACTGTGGGCTTACTGCACAAAGAAAAAAAGAATAGAAAACCAAAAAGGAAATTAAAAAAAAAAAGAGGAACAAAAGAGAATAGGGGAGGAGGGGAAATCTGAGTTCCAATCAAAGCCTGTAGGTGCCCAGGCTGTAATATTCCAGCTGATAGAAAAACCATTGAACAAAAAGAATTCTAGAAAATAGAAAGTGTCGAGATTACAAAGTCGCGCATTTCATCAGTACAAACTGGTCTCTGAACGTCCTTTGGGAAAGCAACTGTAGTGTCCAAATTGGAAGGAAAAAAAAAACACCACAAGGAGGAGGAATTTTTTTCCCTTTTGGTTTATCACAGCATTTTGCTTTTTTTTGTTTTGTTTTTGTTTTTGGCACAGCTTTCATGGTTTTGTTTTTTATTTTTTGTTTTTTTCCCAGCCATCAGAATGAGTTCTCAGATGCAAACCCAACAGTTGCAGTGTCTAGCTGGTGGCTTCATGCTTCCAAGGCTGAATGTTCCAGGTGGAAACCATCCTTTCCCCTGTGATATGACTCTGCGTGTGTGTGTGTGTGTGTGTGTGTGTGTGTGTGTGTGTGTGTGTGTGTGTGTGTGTGTGTTACTCCTTGATGAAGATTACAGAAAAAATACTAGACTCCTGTGGCCAGGGAGAGTTGTTGTCATTGTACACTCTAACGTAAGTCAAGTTCGTACAGTTTGGAGCTGTTAGAATTGTTTTTGAAGAGTGCTGCTACCCCACACATTCACTGCTGGTCCATTTAAAAATTTTTCTATAGGTTTTTTTGCCTTTACTTCCGCAGATCTAGAACACAAACCTAGAAAGAAAGAGAAATGTCGTTATTGTGAGAGGCTGTGAATTCACTGTATTCAATGATGCCATTTCTTTGACCCATAAATTCAGTTATACATATATATATATGTATATATATATTTATATCTGCATAAATACATTTGTATTTATTTATATGAATATATAGATATGTATCTGGCCTCCAACACTTCCTAGCTATGTGAACCTGGCAACTCACTTAATCCCGTTTGCATCAGTTCTTGTTCCATTCTCTCTCTCTGTCTCTGTCTCTGTCTCTCTCTGTCTCTCTCTCTCACTCTCTCTGTCTCTCTCTGTCTCTGACTCTCTCTGTCTCTCTCTGTGTCTCTCTCTCACTCTCTCTCTGTCTCTGACTCTCTCTATCTCTCTCTGTGTCTCTCTCTCTTTCTCCCCCCCCCCTTAGCCCCCCCAATGGAATTACAGAGAGTCAGAAGATGTTGTTGAAATCACTAAACAACAACAATTTATTTTATCCAGAAAATAATGGGGAACAATTTAAAAAAAATTTTATTTATCTTTAGAATATTTTCCCATGGTTACATGATTTATATTCCCTCCACCCTCCTGCAGCTGACAAGCAATTCCACTGCTTTATATAAGTCTTATTACTCAAAACTTATTTCCATATTATTCATAACAGGAAACTCCTAAAAGTCTGTGAATAGGAGAGTGGTAGGGTTAGATCTGTGTCTCAGCAAGATCCGTTTGCAGGTGTGAAGACAATGGATGGGAGAGGAGAGGATGGAAGCAAGGAGATCAATTGCAGGAATTAATTAATTAATAAATTCCATAGATCCGGGAAAGGGACAGATAACATCATCATTAACACAAAGGTCTATACATCATGGAAGTTCGGCACAAGATCCTGAATATTCTGTAAGTAATTGGTTGGGTTACTCATACCCCTGACTCTGCCGACCCTTATCACTTCTCGACATTTCCCAAGATCTAGGACCGCATCACCTTGATGATCTCCATGAAAGTGGATCCCAACTCCACTACTGTTAATCGAGCAGTCTTTTGGAGTTGGTGTGGTCATCTCCAGATGGCCAATCCACATTGGAGAATAAACCCTAGCTCTGTAATTTATTTATAGACTTAAAATTTTTTAAATTTACATATATAATTTATAATTATTTAATATATTTTAGATAGGATTTATATAATTTATAATTTATTTATGACTAAGGTATTTTTGGTTCATTCTTTTACTTCTCAGGGCCTCAGCTTCCTCGTTTGTAAAATGAGGTAATTGGACTTAGATGGTCTCTAAGGTCTTGTCTGGTTTAAAATCTACGATCCTTCTGATGATAGTTGTTCAGTTGTTTTCAATCATGTCTGACTCTTCATGACCCCATTTGGTATTTTCTTGGCAAAGATGCTGGAGTGGCTTGCCATTTCCTTTTCTAGCTCATTTGACAGATAAGGAAACTGAGGCAAACAGGGATTAAGTGACTTGCTCAAGGTCACACAGCTAGTAAATGTCTAAGATCAGATTTGAACTTGGAAGAATGTGATGAATCTCTGAAAACTTGGAGGTGGGGGGCGGGGTGTCTGGGGAGAGGAAGACTTAAAAAAAAATCTCTTGCCTTCCATATTGGAATCAATACTATGTATTGGTTCTAAGGCAGAAGAGCAGTAAGGGCTGGGCAATGGGAGTTTAGTGACTTGCCCAGGGTCAAATATATAGGAGGTGTCATGGAGTTCAGATATGAATCCATGACCTCCTATCTCTAGACCTGGGGGAGAATTTGTTTCATTTGTTTATTTATTTTTTGCATGTGTTCTCGTTCTCTCTCTCTCTCTCTCTCTCTCTCTCTCTCTCTCTCTCTCTCTCTCTCTCTCTCTCTCTCTCTTTCTTCTTTCTTTCTTTCTTTCTTTCTTTCTTTCTTTCTTTCTTTCTTTCTTTCTTTCTTTCTTTCTTTCTTTCTTTCTTTCTTTCTTTCTTTCTTTCTTTCTTTCTTTCTTTCTTTCTTTCTTTCTTTCTTTCTTTCTTTCTTCATGTTTCCATGATTCATTTTCTTTCCCACCCTTCCCAAAGCCAACAAGCAATTCTGTTGGGTTGTACAAAAGTTATCACAATACCTATTTCCATAGTATTCATTTTTGTTATAGAGTGAATTTAAAAAACCTAAACCCCAACTCATACCCATATATACAAGTGATAAGTGATGTCACATATTTTTCTTTTGCGTTTCTTGTTGGGGGGAGAACTTTTAAGAAAAAAAAAAACGGATCTTACCTAAAGTCTTTTTAGGCTCAGTGAGATCTGCCAAATTTTACTTTCCACTGATCTAAGCATTGAGAATTAAGTGTCCCCCTAAATACGTTGATGAGGCAAGAATTAAGTTGAAAGAACCTTTGTTGCATTATACTCAAATCACTGTGTCCGGGACTTGGTATCTTCCCTTGTTTCCCCATTCTATCACTAGGGTCTGCTCATAAGCAAAGCCCCCAAATAGAGAAAACGCTTACAGAGCCATCAGATGCACTTGCTCCGACTTTATCTCCTCTAGCATTCCAGCAGACCTCGAAGATTCCTCCAGTGCCTCTGTAGCTATGGACTAGAGTTCCACTCTGCAAAAAGAAATCAATTTCCACTTAAAAATCCATTCAACACTTAATATATTGTTTTGATGCTTACTATCAAATAATAAACACAGTGGAAGGTTTGCCAAAAGCTAAAATTGGATTTTTTTTTTTCTGGATACAGACAAGCTCAAACAAGTTAATCAACAGTAGCCACAAATGAAATCACTCTATTAAACTGACCTGGAAAGAACAGGAAATACTCTTTGTCTGAGCCAAGGAAATTCTCATTGGATAAGTATTTTGGGATTAATTAACAGGCACATGAAGTATGACATTCTAATATATGAAAAAGGTCAGAAAACTGTGGGTTAATTTTTGGATTTTCTATTAGATAGAAAATGAATTCCTGTAACCTCTATGAATGGTAAACATGTGTCTGCTTTACTAAGCTGGAATAAGATTTGATCTTCCATTTTCAAGATGGAAAATTACTGTTTTTTCTCCTTTATACCTGAAACAAATGCTTTTATTTGGGGTAGGAATTCAGGGATTAAAATACTTTGAACATTTCTTTTTTTTGTGTGTGCTATTGTGCAAATCATTTCTTACAGAAAAGGGATTTAGAATACTTTTTTAAAAAAATGAAACTATAATCAACACAAATTCAAGATGGAAGTTTATAAATGGAAAGGTCAATTTTCCCATGAATATTTTCCCTTCTTTCCTTCATCTTTCATTTAAAAAGCATAACCAATTCCAAGTATTGGTTCAAAGGCAGAAGAGCAGTAAAGGGTAGGCAATGGGGGTTAAGTGACTTACCCAGAGTCATACAGCTAAGAAGTGTATGAGTCCAGAGTCGAACCCATAAGCTTTTGCCTCTAGCCTGGCACTCTTTCTGCTGAACCACTTAGCTGACCCTCACTGAATACTTAAAAAAAATAAAGTGTTTCCATTATGTTTTTCATACAATATAATTTAAGACACAAAACTCTATCCTGTCCCTTATTTGCTTTATAGACTGATAAAAGAGAATTATGTATTTATGAATTTCTTGTGGCAAAATTGTAACCCTTGGATGTCATTCCCCTGCCACTTAGCATGCTTCTAAAATCTTTTCAAGTAGATGTTGGTTATTGTTCTTCCATTCATTCACCAAACATTCTGAGTGCCTGGGTTCAAGGAATTATGGTCTAATAGGGAGAAGTGACAAGCACAGGAAAAAAACTCCAGCATGTATGTGAAATAAAGATGGATAAAAATAAAATGTATGGACACAAGAAAGGGAGAGGTATGAGAGTTTGCTAGAAAAGCATACTCATTTTTGTGAGGATCAAAAAAATCTTCCTTTAGGAGAAGGCATCCGGGTTGGGTTCAGAAGCATGATGTATTTTCCCAACATGGCTATTAGTTTTTTATTCATCAATAAAGCCAAAAACAATTAAGAAGATATTCTAGAGCAGAAAGGTTAGGTTTGGGGATTATCTTCTAAATTTAGGATTATCCAAGATTCTAGGTAGAATCATGAGGTGATCTATTAACTCTTCTGTGTGTTTGCTTTCTTTCACACATAGTTTTAAAATCTGTAAATCTTGAGAGAGAATTGTGGCATGTTTTGGGGAAAACAGTCTCACACAGTGCATTTTAGTATACAGCTTTCATCCAGGAAATATATTTTGCATAAGATCATTGGATAAAGTTTTTTTTTTCATTCTTTAAACAATTTTTTTATGCTTTTAGTCGTTTCACATTTTAAATTATTTGCTGGGGTTAAAAGAGTTTCCAGAGCACTTAACTACTCATGCCATCTGCCATCGTGGACAGAGGATACGCCAACGATCATTTCCAACCCCCAAAAGGTGTTTGGTTGTGTGTTTTGTGGGTCAACAGTTATGAATTAGGTTTCGTTTTCTGGACAGATTTCCATGGTGAAAGTCATGAGATTACCCCAATATTCCAGAAGTCATGTAATTACCTGAGTATTCCAGATGTGGACACATTTGTCAAAAGAACCACTAGCCAAGTATTTTCCATCAGGGCTAAATGCTACACTGTAGACAGGTTCTTGATGCTTGGTCAGTGTATGGATGCAAACTCCCCGTTCAACATCCCACAGCCTGACAGTAGAATCAAATGATGCACTAGGGAAATATGTTAAAAAAAAAAAAAAAAGAAATTTAATGCCGTCATTCAAACCTTTTTTTTTTGTCCTTTAGCTCAGTAAACCAGATTACACATTTTATTTGGGGGTCTATTTTGAAAGCCTAGAAATCGAGTATTTGTCATAGCAGCATGTCTCAAAAAACAGCGTTCTTGAGCTCTTATTGAGTAATTTTCCATCACATGATCCCATTTGGAGTTTTCTTGGCAAAGACGCTGGAGTGGTTTGCCACTTCCTTCTCCTAATCATTTTACAGATTAGGAAACGGAGGCAAATGGGATGAAGTGACTTGCCCAGGGTCACCCGGATTTTATGTTGCCCAGGCTTGCCACTCTCTCCACTGGGCCACCGGGATGCCACATTTATAAAATGGATACACAGACCCATCGTTTCAGAATCATACCGAGGAAACTGAGACAATTGGGGCAATTGTGATCAAAAGCAAGGCAAGGGGGGCAGACGAGGTCTCGACACACGGAAATGAGGGAGGCTGAAGAAAGAGGAATTCGGGCAGCTTATTAGAGGTTTATAAATGATAAGGGACTGGATGGGGTGGAGTGAAATGACTGCTGAGCGTCAGGGACAGGGAAGGCCCCAAAGCAGTCGTGGGGAAGAAGGGGCACCCCACTTCTTTCCTTGGGTCCAGCTAGGCGTGGCAGGGTGGCCAGAGAAAGGAGCAGCCGGCTCTGAAAAGGGGCCGCGGTGCGGCATCTTCAGGAGGAAACTGCTCTAGAGGAAGAGAGGTTGGGGAACGGAGGAGGGTTCCAGAGCAGAGAACAGAGGGGGACCGGGACCAACGAGGGGAGGCTGGGCGAAATGGGAGAATAATGATGAGGATAACGAGGAGCAGCCTATTTACGGAGGTTCCAGGCTCGGACAGGGCTGGACCCCGCTGGCCCAACTTCTTAGGATGCTGCTTCAAAGAGGTAGTGCAAGGATGCGAGAGGAGCAGCTTTGCAAGGCCCTTTGAACCCTTCAAGCCGGGGGATAATGGGTGCTCATCATTCGCTCCGTTCCACTCCTCTTCGGCTGAATCCTGACCGGGGGATTCACAGGAAGGAGGGCGAGCTCAGCCGGGAGGCAGGAAGCCGGTGAAGGCTGGATTTGAGAGGAGAATAGTACCCTGGAAGCGTGAGAGGAGGAGGAGGAGGAGGGGGAGGGGGGCGTGTGTTCAGGGAGGCTTGGAATGGGTACGAGAGAATAAAGGAGAACTTGGAATGTTATTCCTGTCCTCAGAGCCGGGCTCTAAGTAGGGGGCTAATTTGGGAGCTCAAGAGAGTCCAGGAAGGTTGTGGACGGGAGCAATGATCTGGGGTGTACTTGAGGGAGATTACAGAGAACGAAGTGGGGCAGCCGGGTGGCGCAGAGGATAGCGTCTAGACTGGAGTTGGGAGAATCGGGGCTCAAATCTGATCTCTCTTCCTAGCTGCCTGACGCTGGGAACGTCACTTAGCCCCAGTTGGACTTTGCTGCTCTTTGAAACTAAGATAAGTAAGGGTGTGGTGGGGGTAAAGAGGGAGAGAAGGAGATGAAGAGGAGAGAAGGGAGGGAGGACACACACCTACACACAGCCAGAGACTGAGACCGAGAAGGAGAAAGGGGAGAGGGAGACAGACAGACACAGAGCCAGAAACAGAGAGAAAGGGGCAGGGGGAGACAGAGACATAGAGAGAGAAGCAGGGGGGAGAGACACACAGACAGACAGACAGACAGACAGAGGCAGAGATTGAGGAGAAAGGGGTGAGGGGGAGAGAGAGGGACAGAGAAAAAGGGGTGGGGGAGAGAGAGAAAAGGAGACGGGGGGAGACAGAAAGAGAGACAGAGACTGAGAAGGAAAAAGAGGTGAGGGAGGGGGGTGAAGGGAAGGAGGGATGTAGAGAAAGAGACAGACAGTGACAGAGACACAGAAAGAGAAAGCAAGAGGGAAAGAGGAGCTAGAGAGGGAGAGCAAGACTAGAGAGACAGAGACAGAGAGAGGAAAAAAAAACAGGAGGAAGACATGGGCAGCGGGCAGAGGGCTCCTAGAAAATCTCAGCAAAGACGTAATTGGGGGGTGGAGGGGGTGGGAGGAGGGTTTTGCAAAGGATGGACAAATGGAAGACTCATGAGGAAAGCAAATTTTGCCTGACTCAGGAACTGATTGCCTAGTAGGGGGGATGTGTGAGAGAAAAGGATGAACTGAAGATGGTATGAGGTTTCAGTGCCTGAGTGATGGGGAAATGATGAAGCTATCAACGGAAATGGGGAAAGCAGGAAAGAATTCTCTTTTAGCTAGGTTAATTTTGGTTAGGTAAATAATTCTCTTTTCAAAGGAGCTGCTCAGCAGAGCACTGAAAAGGTAGGTTGGCACCAGTGGGAAAATGGTTAAACAAATGGTGGCATATGAATATTAGGAATATTATTGTAAGAAATCATAACTTAACGCTGTGAACCTCTAATGGCCAAGTATGGCCTCAAAGAAGAGCTAAGAGCACGCACTTCTCCTAGCTTCTTGGAAGAGGTGGGGCACTGTGAAGTGAAGACTGACTACGTTGTTATACTTTTTTGACATTTTGGTTAGTTTTGCTGAACCATTTCCTCCCACCCCAGTCCTTTAAAATCTTTGAGTTGTTTTTTTTTTTAATTAAAATCTTTCTTGATGGCCATCTGGGAGAGAGGAGGAGAGATTTTTTTCTTTTTGAAAATGCAGGTGTTGTGAAAACAAAAGCTATAATTAAAATTTATTTTAAAAAAAGAAAAGACGTGGGTTTGGGACAGAGCAGATTCGGCCTGGGAATCATCCTAACTGACTGAAGATAATGATATCACCAAGCGGTCCAGTGTGCAGGGAGAGGAGGGCCAAGGACAGTCTCAGGTAATGCCTCCCTTTCAGCAGTGAGAACAGGAAGACTTCCTCCTTGTCTCCGCCTCTCTCCACCCCTGCCTCTGAGAGCACCATAATAGGTTATAAACTTGTTAAAGCTAGTTAACACTGTCTTTTTTTGTCTATTTTTGTCTCTGGCACAGCTCAAACACGCTACACCGCACGTAGCTCGTGACTATTGCATAAATGAATGAAAACAAGAGTCAGAGGAAAACCAAGATGCTGTCATGTCAGAGAAGCTAGGGGAGGAGAAATGAATTTGGAAAGGAGCGGGCATCTAATATCGAGACATGGTAAGACCCTAAAGGCCACGTGCCCTGAATCTCCAAAAAATAGATGAATTATACAAAGGGCTTTTTATTGTTTTCTGGTTTCCTGAAAGTGACAGAGAAGCAGCATGATATGTAGAGAGAAAGTAAGCCTTTCTGTGGCCAACTAGGTGAGAGTCCCAGTCCTAGAGTCAGAAAGACCTGGGTTCAAATCTGATCTCAGGCATTTACTAGTTGTGTGACTTTGGGCACCTTGTTTGCCTCAGTTTTCCTCATCTGCAAAATGAGCCAGAGAAGGAAATGGCAAACCACTCCAGTATCTTTGCCAAGAAAACCTCTAGAGGGGCTGTGAAGAGCTGAACACAACTGAAATGACTCAATGATAACAATAACAGAATTACATCCAGTTTATAGTATTTTGTTTTGTTACTCAAAGGAGAATTGTCCTCTTTAAAGGTATTTGAGGGGCAGATACATGGCTCAGTGGATTGAGAGCCAAGCCTAGAGATGGGAGGACTTGGGTTCAAATATGGCCTCAGATACTTCCTAGCTGTGTGACCCTGGTCAAGTCACTGTCTGGCCCTTACTGCACTGTTGTCTCGGAACCACTACACAATATCAATTTTAAGACAGAAGGGAAATGTTAAAAAAAAAAGATATTGAAAATATAGAATTCCATATTACTATAAATAAAAAATAAGAGCCAATAATATTTTAACAATAATAAATTACTTCATTTATTATTTATTTTAAAATATATAAATAATAATAAAACAATAATTTTAAAAGGCCAAGAAAGTATGAGTTCAAGTCTTTTCTATAACACATCTGTGGCTTTGTGACTCCAAGCAATTTACTTAACTTCCTAGTTTTTGAGATAAATTCTTTTAAGACAAAAATTTGCTGGGGAAATGCTGGTCTGCACTGGTAGAGAAAATTCGTTTTCTCACCTGGGATTTCCCTACATTTATGAAAAAACAGGCTTGGTCCCTATCTCTCATCTTTATCCTTAAGGTGGAACAGTCCTTTGAAACACCTACATCTAATTTCCCAACTAAAATAGTTCAGTGACCTGCAATTCACTACTTCAAACAGCAGACCATTCTCATTTGGGACAACGCCAATTGTTCTTTATACCGACCCCAAAGTCTTCCCCATCAACTTCCCATTTTTTCCTAGATCTGCCCACTGTGGCACCAAAAGAAGGAAGATCATCCTTCTTCTCTCTATTGGAAAACAGCCATCGGGTTCCCTTTAGAAATCCCCCTTTCTCAAAAAGACCTGTACGAGAATATTCATAGCTGCGCTCTTTGTGGTGGCAAAAAAATGGAAAATGAGGGAATGCCCTTCAATTGGGGAATGGCTGAACAAATTGTGGTATATGTTGGTGATGGAATACTATTGTGTTAAAAGGAATAATAAAGTGGAGGAATTCCATGGAGACTGGCACAACCTCCAGGAAGTGATGCAGAGCGAGAGGAGCAGAACCAGGAGAACATTGTACACAGAGACTGATACATTGTAGCACAATCGAATGTAATGGACTTCTCCATTAGTGGCAATGCAGTGACCCAGGAAAATTCTGAGGGACTTATTAGAAAGAACGTTATCCACATTCAGAGAAAGAACGGTGGGAGTAGAAACACAGAAGAAAAACAACTGCTTGATCACATGGGTCGATGGAGATATAATTGGCGATGTAGACTCTAAATGATCACTCTGGTGCAAGCATTAATAATATGGAAATGGGTTTTGATCAATGACATGTAAAACCCAGTGGAAATGCTCATTGGCTATGGGAGAGGGGTGTTAGGAGGGGAGGGAAAGAACATGAATCATGTACACATGGTAAACTATTCTAAATTAATTAATTAAATTAAAAAGAAAGAAATTCTCCTTTCTCTAAGTTAAATGTCCCCAGGTTCATAGACTCATGTATCCTATAATGGTTCCCAAACCATGAGCCGTCCTTGTTAGCTTCCTTTGTAGACTTTCTAGTTTTTCTATTTTATCATTCATTGTAGGGAACTGCTAACAGAAATTCCTTCTACTACCAATGTGTTAACTTGTCTTTTTCCAGGATTGCATGGGACAACGAGACTAACTGGCATATGGCTCTACAGCTGGTATGTGTTAGATACAACACTTGAACCCCAGCTCTGACTCTTGGCTGGTCATTTATTACTATGTTCTGCCTCTCAATTTCTCCACATCCCTCTTGAAATGTCAAAAGGGAGCACAATCTGGTCAGCAAAAGGATTATTCATTCTATTCCTTTGTCAGTCAGTCAACAAATATTTATTAAGTATCTGCTATGTGTTAGACACAATGGGGCTATAAAAAGACGTAAAACATAGTTTCTGCCTCCAGAAGCTTACGACCTAATGGGATAGGATATTGGAAGGAGGCTCCAGCTATAAACATCTGGTCAATAACTTTTTATGGAGGACCTACTATGTGCCAGGCTCTGTGCTTAAGAGATGGGGGGATATAAAAACTGTCTTTGCCCTCAAGGAATTTAAAATCCAATGGAATAGGATATTGGAAGGGGATTTCATCGATAAATATCTGGTCACTAACTATTTATGGAGCACTTACTATGTGCCAGGCACTGTACTTAGAGATAGGGGATACAAAAGAGGCCAAGGACAGTCTCTACCCTTAAAGTGCTTAAAATCTAACAGAGGAGACAACAAATATATACAAAGAAATCTTTATAAGAAAAATTTATTAAGTACCTACTATATGCAAAGGATACAAAAGAGCAGAAGACTGTGGCTGACTCAATAGATACTATGTTTCCATTAATGAAGTTTAGGACTGTACCTGCTTCTTGATAATCTATGTAATGATAATAAAAATAATAATAGCTAGCATTTATTCATAAAGTATCTCCTGTGTGCCAGGTGCTGTGATAACTTCTTTACAAATATTACTTCATTTGACCCTTAAACCAGCCCTGTGAAGTAGGTGCTATTATTTTACAATGTTTTTTTTTGTTTTTTGTTTGTTGGTTTTTTTTTTTTTTACAGTTGGGGAAATTGAGCAAACAGAAATGAAGTGACTTGTCTGAAGTCACTTAACTAATGAGTGTCTAAGTCTGATGGAATTCATCTCTTCTTGGTTCAGGATCCAGCATTCTTATCTATCATCTGTGCCACCTTGCTTCCTATCTATGTCATAAATGGCAACTTTCAAAACAAGAACATTTGATTAACCAGAATAGTATATTCCTTGACCAAATCACAGAGTAGAATTTTTAAAAAAATTCAACCAATTTCAGTTGTGTTCAACCCTTTGGTGACCCCCACTTGGGTTTTTTGTTGTTGCTGTTGTTGTTTGTCGAAGATACTGGAATGGTTTGTTATTTCCTCCTCTAGCTCATTTTAGAAATGAAGACAGAGAAACAAGGTTACGTGACTTGCCCAGTATCACACAGCTAGTGAGTGTCTTATACCAGATTTGAACTTGGGAAGATGAATCTTTCTGACTCTAGACCTGGCACTCTATCCACTGTGCCACCTAGAAAATGTCTTGACTATTAAATCAAACACAGTTTTTCAGAAAGACCTCCCTCGAATTTGGGGAGCCATTTACCAATCACTCAAATCTGCCATGACAGTTATTTTTGGTTTGAGAGAATCAACTTTCCAACCAAGGAGGACTCACCCTGTTGCTACTGTTTTTCAAAATCATCATTAAAACCAAGATTTGTCACATTTTCTAATGATTTAATACTGGTTTTCCTACCTGTTCCTTACATAGATTCTTTTGGAAGATTTGAGAAACTTCAGAAAAAAAATCACACAGGAGGAGAGGAAAGATTTCAGGTTCTTGGAAAAAGTACTCATTGATCAAATCAAGTGGTATCCATTAAAGTGTAATTCTAGACATCAATCTTTTTAAAAATATTTCCACACTTACTAATTTGTGGAAGTTTTAAAAGTCATTAGACTTTAAGCTCCTTGAGGGCAGGCATTCTTTTTTTTTTTATTTGAATCTCCAGTATTGTTTACTGTTTACTGATTGTGTTGGCAAATGGACAGATTTCAAAATAAAGAGCACCAACCCACAAAATTAAGTTTACATAATACAGGATGCAGGCAGCTAGATGGTGCAGGGGATAGAATGTTGGACCTGGAAAACTGATTTTTATGAGTTCAAATCCAGGCTCAGACACTTCTATAGCTGTCTGAAACATGGGCAAGTCACTAAACTCTGTTGGTCTCAGTTTCCCCATATGTAAAATGAGCTGGAGAAGAGAAATGGCAAACCACTCCAATATCTTTGCCAAGAAAATCCCAAATGGGGACCCAAAGAATCAGATGTGACAAAAATGACTCCCCAACAATAACATGGAATAATCCAGATGTGAATCAGTTGGTCCAGATGCCACAATCATTGGAAACTTAGTTCATTCCTCCTTTGACTTCTATTAAATAAAGGTTCATAAAAAATTAAGCCCCTTCCCCATTTCTGCCACTTAGTATACCGAGAGCTTTTAGTTATTTTTCTAATAGAGACAATTGACCACATTCCTGGTTGTCACTTTCTTGGCAACGAAAAATGGTAATTGGAGGAACTGCTCTAATAGCATTAGACTGAGTTTAAAGTTTGCTTTAAGTTTTACCTTGCTAACATAATATTGGAGGTTGGATTGCTGGTGCCTGGTCCTGTTGGACTCCATTTGATGGTATAGATTTCTTTGCTGTGGGCCTGGAGATCGTGGACACATGTATCTTGTTTCATACTCCAAATCTGTGTCATGCAAATAAAGAAAAATAAAAATCTCTGTAAGCTCCTCTTCCTCTTCCCTTCCCCCTCTTCTCTCTCTCTATTTTTTGGGGGGGGAGGTTTGAGGGGGTGAGGGAGCATGTGATGGAGTGTTAATCACTTTAACTGGCAGTCACATAATTAGATTTTCATTCTATTTGATACCCTGAAAGTTTATCCAATTGTGAAGTTACCCAGGATTCTGCACTGGAGCAAAGTATAAAGATAACACCGTCTAACTCTTTAATTTTATAGATAAGGCTTGCAATGAAGCTACCTGCCAATTTAATAGGCATTATGTTCCCTCATTAGAATGCCTATAGGATATGATACCATTTTCCTAGCCATTGGGTACCAGAATAATGATTGAAATAAATAATATGTATTTTTTGTATATCTTTTTTCTCCTTCAATTTTATTCCCTCTCCCCCTGATAATTACATGTAAAGACAAATTTTCACATTAATTTTCTCCTATTTTGAATACTAAAATCTCTGTCCCTCCTTTCCCCCTCACCTCCCTGAGACAGTAAGCAATTTGACAAAGGTTATATATGTCATATCATAGAAAACATATTTCCATAACAGTTACGTTGGGGAAGAAGACCCCAGAAAGTATTTCTAAAGGCAGTAAAAAGCATTTGAGGTGCTAGGTTCCCCAAAGTAACCTTTTTTTTTTTTTAAGTAATGGAGTCCATTACGCTGAGATAAAAAATGGTACAACTATTGAAATAAAGCTGATTATAACCTGGTATTTGAGAATCTATTGATTACAAGTTAGTTGAAAATGTTCTGTGTTAAATGAAAAATTGGGAAACTGAATAAAGGTATTCAAATTTTATATTAAAATGGGAAATTTCCTTTTAAATGATGACAGTGTGTAGAGGCTGAGAATTCTGCAACACTTGGATTTTCCCCTGAAATTGATATCTATGGATTAGTTTGCTTCCTCATCATCGCCAAAAATTTTTAATAGTAAAATTACCCAAACATAAACCAATCTTATTAGCAAGATGGAAAAATTACAGGAAAAAAGTGAAAGAACAAAAGCACCATTCAAATGCTATAAAAGTACTTATTTCATGTGAGCATCCAGGTGTGTATTTTTTTGAGTGTACAGTTTATTCTCTAGAGTAATCTCTTTTACCTTTAACGTCATGTCATCAGAGCAGGATGCTAACAGCATTCCTGAAGGATCCCATTTGATTGCATTGACCTCATTCTGAAATACAAAAGATTTTTTTTTAAGGTAGGTAAAAACAAAATATCTGTCATCCAGCAGAGGGCAACAGTGTTTTACTTTTATCATTTGAAAATTAGACCTTTACTTCATGATAAATTATGCCTCAGATTTCCAGAGAAGAAAACCAAGGCATACACTCAACTTCCCCAATTCCAACTTCCTTTTCTCCTTCTCTCTCATGTATACTCTACTGATAAGATTATCACCTTCTCTCATATTTCCTCCTGAAAGTATCTGAAATCATAACTGGGAAAGAAGGGGGCAAAGAAAATGTAACAAAGTGCAATGAATTAAACTAGCTATTATTTTATGGTGTATAGGACATATCTGAAGAATTCTGATTTTTAAAAAAATCACATTATTTTGGGAGAGGGGCAGGCAAAAATTTGGGAAAATGGAATTTTATGGCCTTAGGACCAGCATCATGCCATTTCTTAGTCTTTTACACTAGAGGCTGTGTATGGCCTCATAAAACACATTCTTTTTAAAGGGGTCAGAGAAGAGGGTCAATGAGTGGATGGAGAGCTCCAGAGAAAGAAGATTTAGTCTCTGGTCCGGAGGAGTTAAAATCTATTGCAGGACTAGCACAAACAAAAACCCCAAAGCAACAGAACCACCACATAAACAACTGTACAGAGATTTATATGTATGCGCCAAGTATTCAGCAGATAGAAAGGAGACAAGCGGTGTATTTGAGTACAAGAGTACTGTGATGACTGGGCCATTATGGGGAAAAAAAGGCCTTTGAGAAAAACTAGTTTTAAATATTTTTCAATTAAGAAAAATTTATTTTCTCTCCTTTCCATCTTTTCCTTTGCTCCTCCCATTGGAGGGAAGAAGAAAAACAAAAACCTTGCAACCTTAGCAAAACAAATTCCTGAATTGGCCAGAACAAGAGCCCTTTTGATGATTCCGATTGAAATGTTCCAGATGGAAGCCGAGGCAGGTCTTTGCAGGGTGTTACCATTTATTTGTCTGTACTCTAACCCCCCCCCCCCACCTGGGCAAATCATTTGACCCCCACTGCCTAGCCCTGAAATAAAAGCTCCCGTATCCCGGGATGCTCCCCCCAAATGGGAATCCCACAGTTGGACTTACTGTGTGTCCCTGGAAGGTTTTGACTGGGCGATCACAGCCAAGGCGGCATACGTGAATACACATGTCTGTGCTGCAGGACGCAAAAGTAGTGTTGTTTTGCCAATCTACATCCAGGGCAGGGGCTGCAAAGCAGGAATGGCAGAGAGAAGTCCCATTAGCCACCGGTGGGAGCTGCCCCTGCTGATCTCCCGCCAGGCGAGGTGCCTGGGTCCAACACATTCCATTTGGAGCTTTTTGTGGCGTAGAGGGAGCTGGGTTCCTGAACACAGGGGCATCAGGGAAACACGGAGTGTGCCCGGAGCTCTCTTGAAAGGACCTCAAGTCCAGGGGATCCTGGGTAGCTAGTGTCACAACCCACCCACCTTGTCCCAGTAAACACATTTTGTTTTTGAACCGACCCACGATTTTCCAAGGTGTGGGTGTAAACTACTCACCAAGACTGATTCTAGAGATACATTATTCCTGCCTTCTTTCAGACAGAGGGGGGAAGGATGACCCGGGGGGGGGGGGGCGTATTAACTACTGGGAGGAGGGGGAAAGATAAGGCTAGAAAAGAGAATGGAGGAAGTTCACAGCCCAACACATCCGTTCCAATAGGATTTATTCTGATAGATTCTCAGATTTCTCTGTCTTTTACAACATGGAACAGTTTAATAGTTCAGTGCTTGTTTTTTTATTATCATGCAGAACACACTTCCATACTGGTCACTGTTGTAGGAGCACCCTCATCCAAATAAAACCAAGGTGAGAGTTTGCTTTGATCCCCATCCATCCCATTCCAACAGGTCTTTCTCTGGAAGCAACAAAAATCTGGCCTTTACAGGGATGTGCTTATTTTATTTTTTCTGGGTTAGACATGACATCGCTCAACATCCATTTCCATGAGATTTATTTTTGTAATAGAATTACCTTTGAAAACCCAAACTTCCAATCCTACACTCATATAAACAAGTGACCAATCCTATGTTTTTTCTTCGGAGTTTCTACTCCCGCAGTTCTTTCTCTAGATGTGGACAGCGTTCTTTCTTATAAGTCTATGGAGGCATGTGGAAAGACGGACACATTTTAACGGAGGGAAAAGAGGTCGTTGGCTGGCTGTATTCGTCATCGGAAGGGATGTCTGACTTAAGACACATAAGAGAAATCACTCCCAAGAGGGGGAGGATAATACACAACCTTAAGCTCTGTGGCAGGCTGTTCCTAAATAGCTCAGTTTTCTTATTTTTTTTCTCCAGTTGTCTCTTAAGCACTTCAGGGCGTTGTCTTTAAGCTCTTTAAGTACTTGTCCTTTTAGTATATATTGGCAGGGTTTCTCTCTGTTACCCACAACATATGAGGAAGAGGAACAAGAAACGAGCTAGAAAGGACCTCAGAAGCTTTCTGGTCCAAACCCTTCCCTTTACATAGAAGGAAACTGAGGCCACAGTCATCAGATAGCAGAGGCAGGATAAATATGAGCCAGGTTCCTGGGTGTCTTTTCCACTGTGGCTCTGAGAGGATGGAGTTCATCTTCACAGTTACCCAGACCAGGGCTGGAGGATAACATAATAATGCTTAGGGAACCCAGGTTTAATTAAGCCAACTGTGGCTTCCTCATTCACAACCATAGAGCATGATTTGTAATGCACCAGGGGCTGTTGGCAGAAGAGGCTTTGGAGTTAAGGAGAGGGGAATACAGGTTTCTCCTCCAAAACTCTGACACTTCAAAAAAAAAAGCGGGGGACAGCTGGGAAGCTCAGTGGATGGAGGGATGGAGAGCCAGGTCTTGAGGCAGGAGGTTCTAGGTTCAAATTTGGCCTCAGTCACTTCCTAGCTGTGTGACCCTGGGCAAGTCACTTGACCCCCATGGCCTAGCCCTTACTGCTCTTCTGCCTTGGAGCCAATACACAGTATTGACTCCAAGACAGAAGGTGAGGGTTTAAAAAAAAAAAAGCAGAGATATCTCTTGGGCAGAGTACATATCTGCCTAGGCGGTGGACTTCCTTCCTTCCTTCCTTCCTTCCTTCCTTCCTTCCTTCCTTCCTTCCTTCCTTCCTTCCTTCCTTCCTTCCTTCCTTTTCTCTCTCTCTCTCTCTCCCCTCCTACCCCCAGCAGACAAGCAATCCCAATGGGTTGTACAAACACCCTCACTTGATCCCTAGTTCCATACTATTCATTTTTGCTATAGAGCCATCTCTGAAAGCTGGGCTGGGATTCTAAAGGGGGGGGGGGGGGTCAGAGGAGTGGCGGGGTGGCCTGCGCTGGGCAAAGGGCGGCAGGGAGGTGTCTTTAGCTGGACCACAGAGTGTGCATAAAGCTGGGCTAAAAATAAAAAAAGCTGGAGCCAGGGTGCCGGGGACAGTTTGGTGGTCACCCGGGGCCCAGCAGAGGGCTGACCATAAAGGACTCCCTCTTTGGCACCACTTTGGCTTATGCTGTCTCAATGATCTCTCGTTCACAGGGTGAGAAATGGGCAGCCCCAAGAGGTCGTCACTAGCACTTGGCCCGAGGGAGGCGGAGCCCCGGATGAAGCCTTGCACAAGTCGCCCGGGCGAGTGTCTGTGACCAAGCCGAGGGCTTGGGTTAATGACTGCTAAACACCCGGAAATCGGACAGTGATCTATGGCCGTGCTGAGGAATAACGAAGGGCTCCGCTCGAGAGGGGGGAAAAGAGCGGGCGAGGCTGCTTAGGAACGCACACCAGCGAGGCTCCCGAAGCTCCCCGAGGTCGAACCGTGACTCAGCGCCAAGGCAGGCTTCTAGTCCTTAAATAATGGGCCGAGCCGTCTGCTATCTATCTCCGCACAATGGCGGGAGGCCGTTCACTTCCACGCACACTCGGTGCCCAGGGGAAGGTACTGTGTGGGCAGAGCTGGCTGAGGTCAGGAAAGGCTTTTTAAACAGGACATAAATCTCGGGGCAAAAGTTCTTTCCTTTCTAAACCCTCCCAGCAGCGCGTTTAGCCGTGGCCCCCCTCTTCTTGCAGTATCTCCCTCGGGTACCCGGAGGAACGAAAGAAAGCATCGTTTCTGTCAGAATGCCCATCCGTTTGTTCGCCGGAGGCCAGCGCCTCACGCATGATTATAATAATAATAATTAAAAAAAAGAGTTAAGTCATGAATTGCTTTGTCAACTCTGGGAGGGGGAAGGGAGACAACACGAACCCTATAACGTTGGA
The DNA here is from genome assembly GCF_027887165.1 of Monodelphis domestica. Lineage (NCBI taxonomy): Eukaryota > Metazoa > Chordata > Mammalia > Didelphimorphia > Didelphidae > Monodelphis > Monodelphis domestica. Next base: position 228,001,619 of record NC_077234.1, on the reverse strand, counting down.
AATCTATGTTTTTATATATTTTATATTTCTAAATTTATATTTATATACCACATTTTAAAATTTATATTATATATATTTATATTGGGAAATTATTGGAATAACATGAAGATGAAAAAATAAATAAAATAGTGAACTCCAGGGGCAGGTATCCGTATTCCGTATTCATGCAATGGAAAATGGGAAGGTTTGGGAGAGGATGACCAGGAACAGGGCCTCCATATCAGGGTCCCCCCTCCCGGATTCTTTTGCTCTGTCTTGGCTCTCCGCTAGGAATCCCAAGGCTCCTAGCCCAAGCTGCCCAAAGAGCATGGGGGGGGGGGGGGGGGAGCGTCGGGAAAGAGCTAGGCTCGCACTTGCACTCGCTCGGGCCGGCCGATCCCCCCTCCCCCAGCAGGGCGCGAGTCCTGGGCGATGGCTGGGGTAGAGCCCCTCGCTCAGCCTCACTGAGAACGCCGAGGCATTTAATAAGCGCCGCCACCCCGGCAGATCAGGACGGAGGGAGCTGGATAACTGCTTGATGAATGGAGATACAATTTCTCACCTCGTCTAATTAAGTGACTAACCCCCAAAAGGAGTTTTTGCTCGTCCATCTTCATCGTTCCCTAGCCCAGTGCATCAAAGAAATAAGCCGCCTGGAGGCCCTGGGGAAGGGTCTGTCTGCCCATGGGTAGCATCTTAAGATTAAAAAAAAATTAACCCCCACCTTCTGTCTCAGAGTCAATCCTGTGCATTGGCTCCAGGCCATGGGGGTCAAGTGACTTGGCCAGGGTCACCCAGCTGGGAAGTGGCTGAGGCCACATTTGAACCCAGGACCTCCCCTCTCTAGGCCTGGCTCTCCACCCACCTGGCCCCCACCTGCAGATTTTTTAAGCATCTCTTAAGAACCTACCATGTGGCAGGCACCGTACTAAGCACCAGGAATATCATGACAAAAGTGGAATAATCCCCCCTCCAACAAGGCCTCAAGGAGATGAGCACAGGCACAAAATCTATATAATGTATATATGGGGTAATTTGGGTCAGCGGCCGGGGAACTAGCAGCGGGGCAGAGGCAGGAATGAGCTTATGTAGAAGGCTGGAGAGGGTGTCTGGAGACCCAGTGGATAGAGTACTGGGCCCGGATTGGTCAAGACTTGAGCCTTCAAATCTGGCCTCAGACACTGTTTGCCTCAGTCTCCTCATCTGTAAAATGGACCGGAAAAGGAAATGGCCAACCACGCCTGAATTTCTGACAGGAAAACCCCAAGAGTTGTTTTCAACTGAAATGACTGAGCCAGCCCAAGGAACCCTAAGGGGGAGACGAGAGGGCCCACTTAGTGAGAGGAGAAACCTCAGAACCATCTGAGTCCAATTCTGCCATTTTAAAAACGAGGAAACGGAAGTTCAGGAGACCCCACAGGCAGGAAAGGTCAAAGGCCGAATGTGGACTCCTGTTCTCCGGGGCCAGAATCAATACGATTTCTCCTGGGTTCAAAAAGCCCCCCTTTCCAAACTAGAGCCACGAATCCACTTGCTTTTTCTCTCCACCTCATTTTCCTCGGCCTTAACCCGAGGATCCCGACAGCCATTCCCTCACACAGTGACTGTGAGGAGCGCGGGACGCCCTAAGCAGAGCTCTGCCATGGCCCCAAAGGACAGACACAGCCATAGTCATCATCAGCTGCACATCCCTGGGGTGGAATAATTCCAGGGCAAAAGCTCCCACAGGGAGCAATCCCGCCGGGATTATTCATCTCCCCACAAGGTGGGCAACACGCTCCCCCGAAGGCCGGGACTACATCTGGGCATCTGCGCCCCATCTTGACACGGAAAGACTTCAAGTGGATTATTAATAACCGTGAGAAAGGGAACATGGGGATCCCCGGCCTGTGCGAAAGAGCCTGGAAAACAGCGAGAGCAACGTGTGGGGCTTCAGAATGGAGAACTTCCAGCACCCGGGGATTATGAATGTGTCATCGGGCCTGGCGCTGCACCAGAGAACGCCATTGTTTTTAGAGTAATGGCAAACCAAAAAAATAAAATGTGTGTGTGTGTGTGTGAGAGAGAGAGAGAGAGAGACAGAGAGACAGAGAGACAGAGAGACAGAGAGAGAGAGAGAGAGAGAGAGAGAGAGTGAAAGAGAGAGAGGGAGAGAGAGAGAGACAGAGACAGAGAGAGAGAGACAGAGACAGAGAGAGAGAGACAGAGAGAGAGACAGAGCGAGAGAGAGAAAGATAGAGAGAGAGGGAGGCAGAGAGACAGAGAGGGAGAGAAATCCAGGAGGAATGGCAGGAATGCTGTTTTGACTTAATCCTTATTCTGTTTTTACCAGTTAAGATGACAGAGAAGAAGGGCCTAGAATAGGGGGCAGCCAGGCCTAGAGACAGGAAGTCTTGGGCCCAAATCTGGCCTCAGACCCTTCCTAACTGTGTGATCCTGGGGAAGTCATTTAACCCCCATGGCCTAGTCCTTACTGCTCTGCTGCCTTGGAACCAATGCATAGTATTAATTCTAAGACAGAAAAAAAAGAAATAAAAAAAATTTAAAGGGGGCAGCTGGGTGGTTCAGTGGATGGAGAGTCAGGCCTAGAGATGGAAGGTCCTGGGTCCAAAATTGGCCTCAGACACTTCCTAGCTGTGTGACCTGGGCAAGTTAATTCTAAGAAAGAAAAAAATAAATAAGAAAAAAAGAAAAGAAATTTTAAAGTATTTAAGCCTTTTTTAAGTGCCTAGAATGCAAGTATAATAATAATCTAATAATAGCATCATTATAGTATTATGCTACATTATATATTATTTTATTATACTATTTATATACTAATTATACTGTATTATATAGTAATGAATAGTAAAATAATAAAATGTGTAGCATGATAATAGTATTATATTACACTATATTATATATTCTTTTTATTGTATTTATATACTAATTACACTATATATTAGCAGTAAATAGTAAAATGCATAGGTGAAAATGGATAGTATAATAATAGTATCATATTTTTATACTATTATATATTTTAATTCTATTATTCATATACTAATTATACTATATGATATAGTAGTAAATAGTAAAATAATAGTAAAATGCAGCTGAAAATGTGTAGTAGGATAATAATAGTATCATTATGTTATTATACTGTATTATCTATTATTTGTATTATATTATTTATATACTAATTACACTATATTATATAGCAGTAAATAGTAAAATAAATAGATGAAAATGTGTAGTGTAATAATAGCATCATTATACTATATTACATATTATTTTTACTATGGTATTTATATACTAGTTATACTATACTATACTATATAGCAGTAAATAGTAAGATAATAGTAAAATGCATAGATGAAAATGGGGAGTAGCATAATAATAGTATTACATTATTATGCGATGTTATATATTATTCTTACTATGGTATTTATATACTAATTATACTATATTATATAGTAATAAATAATAATAGTGAAATGCGTAGGTGAAAATGTGACTGCTTGGGTGGGTGGCTGTGCCCTCTGCGTGTTCTCTTCATTGTACGCTCCTTTCACAGCCTGCTTTCTTTTGATTCTTCTGTCTGTCTGTCTGTCTGTCTGTCTGTCTGTCTGTCTGCCTGTCTGGCTGTTCTTTCTTGGACTCCTTTGCTGGGGCCTCATGTAGGCCACAGGCCTTTGATGCGGGGCCTCCAGGCACTGGCCTTCTCTCTATTTTCTCCCTTGGTGGTCCCCTCGGCTCCAATGGGTCCAGTGACTAGAGTCGCCATGAAGAGGACGGCTTCTCTCATCTCCCTGCACTTATTCTGGAGGTCATCCACACTCGGATGGCTCACCTGGGCCTCCCAGAGTCCCTGACCTTCCTTTTGGATGCTGCTCACCAACACAAGGTAAAGGAATTGTGATGAAAAACGCTTCCCACTTCCAGAGCAGGAACTGGTGGCTTGTGAATACAGATTGATGTGTACTATTTTTTACCTCCCCCATTTTTTTTGTGGGGGGGTCTGTTTTCCTTCACATGAAATATGTTTTGTATAATCACACATGATTACCTATAACAAATTGCATGCCTTCTCAACGAGGGAGAAAAAGAATTAAAAACTCAAAAAAAATTTTAAATGAATGTTAAAAAATTGATTTTTAAAAATATGTAATTGGAAAAAGTAAGTTATTAAAAAGGATTCATCTCAAATGTCACCTTCTGCAGTTCATCCCTTTAACCCACTCACCTGCTTTAACTAGAGAAAATTCTGTTCTAAAGTTACTTTCCATTTACTCTAAATGAAATTTCCACATCTCTTTTCATCTTCATTTGCATTATTAAAATGTAAGTACTTGGAGAGTTTTTTCCTAAAATCTCTGACCCTTAGTAAAATGCCAGGTACGTAATAAATGCTTGCTGAGGGGACAGGTAGGTAGTTCAGTGGATGGAGAGCTAGGCCCAGAGATGGGAGGATCCTGGGTTCAAATCCGACCTCAGACACTTCCTACCTGTGTAACCCTGGACAAGCTGCCTAACCTCTGTCTGCCTCAGTTCCCTCCATGGGAATATGGTGGATCAAATGAGAAAATAATTATAAAAAAGTTCTTGGTACAGTGCCCAGCACATGGTAGGCACCCAAGAAATGCTTATCCCCTTCTCAACCCTGCTCTGGCTGGGGCTGTCTTCTCAAGGAACAACGCTGGAGACCGTTCTGGCCCCTGGAGATGATCTTCTCCAATCTGTTTCTTTTCCTAATGAGAAACTTCTCTTCGGCTCAGATTTCTTGTGCTTGGGTTTTAAGGTTCTCTGTTAGGAATCTGTTGATGTCCGACTAGACGTGAACAAATTCCTAACAGAGAAAACAAGAAAACTCTTCTGAGGTTTTCTTGGCAAAGATCCTGGAGTGGGTTGATATTTCCTGCTCCAGCTCATTTTTTTGAGCAGAGGAAATGGAAGCAAATGAGGTTAGATGACTTGTCCAGGGTCACACATAATGACGAGGTGTCTTAGATTAGATTTGAATTTCCAAGCTGGGCTCTCTATCCACTGTGCCACCTCATTTCCCTATATCTGAACTGATGGCCTCAAGGACTGTTCAATCTGGATTATCCACTTAGATCTCATTTCTTTCATTTTTTTAGTTACTATTTAAAAAAATTTATGTAACTATGTGAAACATAGAAATAACAGTATAGTGATTTTTATAAACATGCAATAAATAATAATAAATGTTTATCTAAGAGAAACAAAATACCCCATTAGCAATATCCAAAAATCTGTTTCATTCTTTTTTTCCCTTCCCCAAGAAGGTAGCTAATACGATATAGGCTGTACATATGTAACCGTATAATATATATTTCCCTATTCATCATGTTGTGAAACAAGATACATACGGCTTCCACTAGAGAAAAACTGAGGGAGGAAATAAAGTAAAGAATGGTGCATTGCTGAATATTCATTTCCAACTCCTGTTGGATTTGACACAAATAAGGTATCATGGTAAGAAAACTTCTGGTTCTGTTCTAATACAATTTTATCTTTTTAAATATTTTTCTCTGCTTCTATGATTCATGTTCTCTCCTGTCCTCTTCCTTCCCCACTCCTGGAGCTGACAAGCAATTCCACTGGGATTTTGGTCCTATTCTAAACATGTTCCGGGGTACCAAACCCTAAAGCCTCTCTCCTTTCACCAAATAACCTCACAAAAATGTAGCCCCCACAGGATGGAGCTTCTCTAAGCCCTTTCCTTCCCCAACACAATCTGGTTTGGGGGCAGAAAAATTTGGTGCCTCCAGCAAGTCCTCCCTGGGAGTAGGGATGAGTCTTGCTCTGGCTTGTGGGACCAGAGAAACAGGAACCGGAAATCTATGCTGTGAGTTCAGTTATGGCCTCAAAAACACACAAGGCTCTAGTGAAAACGCTCCAGATCTGGTAACCGCAGAGAGTCCTGCTCTGGGAATGACTGCATTTCTGCAGCGAGTCTCTCAGTGAGTCTCCAATCAGAGCACAGGGACATCTGAAAAGGTTCCTATTTAGGCAACTCACCCCCTTAATTTCTTAAGGAGGCCCTTTAAATTTCAACCAAATCTTCTCCCAGAAGCCCGTGCCTGAGGGAGAGGAAGGTGTGGTGTCTTCTGTCACTCCAAGACACTCTTGCTTAGCAATTCTAGGGGAAGCTGCATCAATTAACCTCTTGGCTTAAAGAAAAGAGGAGGCTGGGCATCAAATGAAGGCCAGGATTGGGACAATTTAAAGCCTTACACCTAGATGTCCCCACAGGGCTTCATGCGGCCCAAAGAGGCGAAAGGAAGTCCCATGAAGCCTGGGCTCGCGTGCAGACCAAACACCAGGAAAATCAAGACGTGTTTTGGGTGTGGACGGCTTCGCCAGACCTTTTAACCCGAGACAACTTCCGTTCTGGCCCCCCTTTCCACCTCGGTGTGCAAAGTGAATTTCTTAAATCTATTTCTGGGTACTAGGAAAATGACAATTACCTGAGTGAAAAGGAAACTGCTGCTTAGCTTCTCCTGTATGGGCATCCCAAATTATTGTTGTCTATGCTCCGGAAACAAAAGAAGAAGTTAGTTATTTTGCTCCTTTGAAAGTTCCTTTTAGAGAAACAAAGAAGTCTGCTAAAAGGAAACAGCATGTTTTAAATCATCTTCTCAGGTGAAAGCGACAGATTGGTCTTATTTCCTGGGATTAAAAAAAAAAAAAGCTAATACTGAAATTCAACAATTTCTACTTGTCCTTCCAAACAGATAAAAATAAAATGGGGGGGGGGGGGGGGGAGAGGAATTTTCTGGCATCTGGCCAAACTGAAGGACTCTAGAAGCAGCCATTTTTCACATTCCTCCTGATTTCAAATTTTGACTGTACTGTATTGTCAAATCACAATAAAGCGGCTGCAGTGTGCTATACTAAGTAGTAACTTCCTGTGTCTGCCAAAAGAATAAAACAGGTAGGGGGTACAGAATTCTTGCTTCAAGGTGTTTTTGGAAACAAAGTCAACTGAGATCCTTTCATTCCCTTAAGATAGCTAGGAAAGACCAACTGGAATGAACTGGCAGTTAAATTAACTGAAATGTTGATTTCCAAGCATTCCTAGGGCCTCAGCCTTGTATAACAAAACTGTTATTTTCAAGACTTCAGGAAAATTTCTACTGACTGGTGGCTGGGGAACATTCGGAAAACTGTTTTAAAAATTATAGTCTACAAATATAGCATCAGAATTGGACCAATTAACAGGATATTTTCCCCCCAGTGAAATAATGTTCTTAATTGGATTGGGAGATTATTAAATAATCTTTTCAACCTCAATAATAATAGAGTTGTATGGTTTACATAGTTGTAATTTGCTATTCAATGAATGAATAAAATCATGGATGGGCAAAGAAAATGTTTTTGCAATTTTCAAATATTCTGAAAAATACTGTTAGGACTTTTGAGTACAGACTTAGCTGTCAAACTTTATAAAATAAACACCCCAGGAAAGTTGGCAAGATATCCCTGTAAACTGCATTATGCTTAAATAGTGTTCTTTTCCAAATTATTACTATTATACCATTTATTTAATTACCGCTATTTTCCACGAAGTTGCTATATTATAGTGTAATAAATCTACTGTAGTGCATATTTATTTCCTAAAGTAATGCACAATGGGGACTTTATCTAATTATAATTTTACTAATGGGCAATAATTTAATCATCAAGTAGAAGATTTGGCTGTCTCAATTTATTCCTCTGTAGGAAGGAGATGGAGACAAAACAGAAAGTTTATTATTGTGAATTTATATTGTTCAGGAAAAATTTAGGTAAAATATTTGTAGCTAATTAAAAAATTAAATTGTAATCTGGACATAAATCCAGAAAAATCAACCTTTGAAGTATGCTTTTGTTTTAAGAATTTAACTTGTATTGAGAATTAAGGGGGGGAAATGTCATTATTTGAAGACTCAGAATTTAGGATACAGCATATTCATGTCACAATTATACAAATTAATTTTCCTGTTTGTGTTTCTGGCTCAGTAGTCATTCTCCTACAAGGCGGGATGTCTCTAATGCATTTTGTATAACTTTTACCAGTAGGGTTATCCATATATGGAAGCTTAGTGAATATTATCTGATGATAGTTTAGTGTCCCTAAATGGATCAATTTTGTTATATATTTTATTTTTCAAAACTTGAATGCTAAAACAGTGAAAAGACATCAGCAACTCAAAATGCTTTTCCAACTGGTTGAAAATTATAAAAATAGAGCACTGGCCACACAAGTAGAGTAAAAATGCTAAACAATTCTGAGAATAGTCCCAATTTGTATGAATATTCACTTGGTTTCCTCTCAATATTCCTGTTCCAGAGGAATCACAAGTTGAGAACAAATAGACCAAAACAGTGCACTGAAAAAGTACCTTTCCTATAAATGATATCCAGTATCAACCCAATGATATTGTACAAATACGGCAATTATATTCATTGTTCAGAACAGTAATCCCAAATCTAATCAGTGGATGATGTAGTCAGCATCTCCACAACACTATGAATACGGTAACAGTAGGGAGAAGGGAGGCTTTTGCTAGGTATCTCAAACCCTGAAAACCACTGCAAATCACTGTTTTTGGCTCACTCTCTAATGAACAAATATGTAATCAAATGAACAAATCTCTTTAAGGAAATAGAGACTTAAGCACAAATGCATCAGTGATTGAAATATAAATTCAAAACAACTCTAACATTTGAGTTTGAGATAACTGGCATAAAAAGATCCATCATTTTATTAAACAAGGGAAAAAAAAAGATTAGATGGTTGGTGGAAAAGCATTTGTTGTTGACATAATCTACTGGGTAAAAGTTATGAGGGGTTCAATTCAGTTATTTTCACTTTTCTCCCAGGCGTTGTGTACCTCAAACTGGGAAGCTGTTCAAAATTCATCATATGGAATGCATTTATTCAACCTCTTAGGAGTAATCTAATCTCTTCTACTTGATGAGATCAAGACCCACAAGAATCGATGAACCCCAAGTTCTTTTGATGTCTTTGGGCAGGTAAAATGGGAAATTTTAGAATTCAAAGAAATCATTGTATTGCCAAGGGGTCACAAATCAGGACACTCACTGATCAAAGGGTTACATTTTTCTAATACTCACTTTATCAACACCAGCACTCAAAATGTAATTCCCCTTTTTGTTCCATTTTAAAGCAAAGATGGGACCTTTATGTTGACCTAAGGTGCTTGCCAGGTTACCTGTTACATAAAAACAGAAAAATGCTGACTATGCAACATCAGTACGATGGCCCAATCCAAAGAGGATGCCCCACGCTCTTCCACCTTAATGAGGCCGTGGCTGTCCAACTTACCATCTTCTGTCCATATTCTTGCAAAACCATCGTATGAACCTGTGGCCAACAGGGTTCCATCACTCTGGAGAAAAAAAAGCAAAAGCAAAAATGATTTCAAAGAAATGCTACGGAGAACACGTCACATCCGTCCACACTTCAAAGCAAGAAGTGAAATTGGGTCAGATGATGAAATTCGATGACTTCGGACGCTGGGGCCCAGCATAAGCCACACAGAAACGCTGTGTGACACTAAACCCCTCTGCAGCCTTCTAAATTTGAAGCTAAGACATATACTGTGCTTCTCATGAATGACTTCATTTAAACTAGGGAGTACAGAATGTTACAAAAACAACTCTTGACAGCTCAAACAGATGCGGTTTCTCTCAGCCTCCCTCAAGCCAAGGCAATAATGGCCATATTGGATATAATTCGTAGATTTGATGACTATAGAATTTGTCATGAAATGGTGGCTGGTGAAAACGCTTCAAAGCATCAGAGCGGGGAGGGCAGGAAAAGGGTATCAATACGCCAGCGCGGAGAATCTTGGAAGAACAGCACAGGCCGCGGGCACCACTCGTCAATAAATACATACGTGAACGTGCCTGCTAATGAAACGTTACGTTTCCTCATCTGAATATAAAACGACCGGCCGCGCTCTCCCACAGGGAGGCTGGCTTCCAGATCGATCGGGAAAGACACGAACAATAAACAGTCAGCAAGATTGTTCTTTTGGGGCAGCTAAAATGTCTTTTAGGGTACTTACATTCCAGTCCAATGAAGTGACATCTTTATTACTAGGGACATCGTGTCCTCCTTCTCGTATACAATGCCTCAAAACGAGCTGGGTAGAACCACCGTTACTGTTTTCATTGAGGTTCCATATCCTTGCAGTTGAGTCTCCAGACCTACAAAACGAACATGCATCCCGCCATCAGCTTCTGGCCTTGGGGAAAGGGACGCCGGTGAGCCCTGTCAGACGGCCAAGCGGCGCTCTTGTAAAGGGCGACTTTTGAGTGGTCATTTAACTCAACCTTGCTCGTCTGGCTTAGAGGGTTCTGTCTTTGTCTTCCATATAAAGGGTCTTTAGGTGTCCTTTCAGACATATATAAACCTAACTTTTATGCACTCATTTTAAATGTTAGTTTATTTTTTTGAAGGAAATTATATCCAGGTGAACTGCTATCAGGCCACCTGAGACTTAATTTTGGTGACGGCTCCCCTCTTTAGCGGGGCACAAAGATGAGAAGAACATGGAAGTACCATTGGCAAAGGTACGAGCATACCTTCTAAGGAACACACCGATCTAGGGTTAGTTTCCCTACCTTTTAGGTGAATGGGTTCATATTTGGGAGAAGTGTTAATAAGTACATTTCCGTCAGAGTACAGTGAGATAGTTACTCCTCTACCTAAGGGTGGCTGTATAACAACCCATGCCTGTCCACCAGGAGAGGCATTACTATTTAAATAGTGCAGAGATCTTTGAAGAAAGTGTAAAAAAAGGGACCTTATTCCAAAGTCTGGGTCCTAGAGATAAAGAATTCTTTCTATTTCTTTCTGGATACAAAGCCAACTTTTTCTTCTTCTTGTAACTTTTTCTGTTTTAAACACATATAGAGCTTCGTGCTCTACATAGCCTAGAGAACTTTCTGATCTCCACCATGTTGCCACAGCTTTGAAAACCATCTGGAACTAAGCAGATGAGATTACGCTTCAGAAGGAAAGACTTCCTAAAAGGCGGTGGTCTGGATTTTAGTTTGTAAACGAAATGGCTTTGTACTAAGAGACTTGCTCCAGGGCTATGTAGCTATCACACAATCAGGCATCCCCCGCGTCTGCAGGGGAGGCTGATGTTTAAGAGACACCCAGAAGGCTTCAGCCATGGCCTTACCCAGATGCTAGGAGATCACTGACGGGGTTCCAGGCACAAATGAATACCTCGGATTCATGGCCCCTAAGGACTGTTGCTTTGTTGGGTGGAATTTCAACATCACCATCAATTTCCATTGGTTTTGAATGATTATCTGTAGTGAAAGATATATATTTTTTAAATTACATGTTTTAAAATAGTAATTTATAAAATGCAGTCAAAAGACAGCCACATTTAGACACTGTTAGGCTGGAAGTAGGGATGGGCTTAACACCAGGACCTTGTTCGTTCAAGTTCAAAGTTGGGATGAAATGAGGAACTCACATTATTAAACAAGGAACAAAAAGCTGTCGTACATAGCAAGGCCATTCAAAGAGGATACCGTGGCGCTTGGGCTCGTCACCTCCTTCCAGACCCCCCATGTTCATCTCCCTATAGAAATGCATCTGGTCAGCAGGGCAGGGCGGATGACTTGTGTGCTCTTTGGACATACACCAACTTGGAGGGATTTTGATACTATGTGGATGGGATTCTTTATGCTCTCAGGAAAAGAGAAAATTGGCATCACCCGAGGCAGGGGCCAATCAAATCTCAAAGACAGGCTTTTTTTTTTTGCCTTCTAGAGAAAATTAATCTCTGTTGTGGGGAAATTGGGGGGAAGCTTGGTTCTGTCACATAAAATATCACCCCCCCCTCTATGAGATGAGGATTTTCTAGAAGACTTCCAATGATTTAAATGCTTTCAGAGCTTTTATTAGACAATCCTTTCCTTCCATAGGCAATATTTAGGGGAAAAGTAAAAAAAGGGGGAGGGTAACAAAGCTCTTCTACTTTAAAAAAATAATTATAAAGAAAAATGGGAAACAATGTGTAGGAAGACAAAAATCAGGAATCCCAGTCTTTTTTTCCTCTTTTCAGAAGCCTCGAGTCTTGGATCTCAACAATCTGGTCCATGTAGTAGGTAATGCCATATGCAGGCAGTTCACAGTGCCTTGCCTAATGGGGGATGAGCTAGTTAGTACCAGGAATATGAGGGACAGATCTCAAAATAAAGGAATGTACCTGCCAGGAATATAGAATCCTGAATATAATGTTGTTTTTCTATTATTGGTTAGCTTTACAGAAATGTTTAAAAATTTTTATTTTTTATCATAAGTGATGATGTCCTATATGTGTAAAAACATGTATATAGATGATATCAAAACAGAAAATAAGCAAATTTGTTTTTTAAAGAAATACGTCTTTCTCTTTTTCTTGGAGAAGTGAGGAATCACAGGTGTGGAATGTTATATATATTTTCAGCTACAGTCCCCATTTAGATTGTTATTTTTTTTTAAATTTTTTGTTATGATGAAAGGCTCACTGGGTAGTGGGGAGAGACATAGGAAAGGGAAAGATGTGTCCCAAAATTGCTGTGATACAACAGTGAGACATCAAATGAGGCATCCATAAATCTTGGAGGGAAATCGATAAGACAAAGTTTACTCACTTCTTTGCCCTGACTTGAACTTCCCTAATTGATTTGGATGGTTTGGACTGTTGATAGAATGTTTCATTTAACTTGGTATAAAACCTCTACTCTGCCCGGTGAAAGGTGTTAAGAAGATTAATGAAGGGTTGTTTCCAGTTCTGATGGATTCTGTTACTGGCTGTGATGAGGACAGAGCCAACTGTGACTCCAGCAAAGTTAGAGGATTGAGTACAAGTTCATAAAGATTCAGAGAAATGCCTTCATCAAGACTGTAGTAAAATTGTCTATCTCTGGATCTCTTCATCCTTCACACCTAACCACTGTTTCTTAAATTAATCTTCCTATTAAGATTACTTATTAAGAGTCCCCAGGAGAGGAAAAGATACTGATGAGGTACGCCTTGCTTTCAAGTGCTGTTGTAGAACAAGCACCGGACTTGGGACAGCAGAGACACGGGCTGGAATCCTACCCCCCACAAATCATGTCTCTCTCCAAGTCTCCGTTTCCTTGTCTACACGATGGGAATACTATCCGCAATTCTTATCCGACAGTTGTTCGACTGCAAGTCAAGGCAGACACGAATCTCTTCCAGATTCACAAAGTCCAAGGGTCAGATAAAAGTCAAGATGACCGGCAATGGCCACGGCATGCAGCGGATGACCCATCTCTAAGAGCGCCAGTGCCTGCTTCCGATGCCTTCGGGCCATTACTCCGAGGGAAGTCTTCGCGTGCCAGTTATCCTCAAGCTCACTTAGCCATCGGCCCCGAGGACTTTACCAGGCTGTGGCCATGGTGACAAACCAGGGTAAAGCGAACCTAAGGCAGGATGTTGTCGAGCGGTGAGTCATTCTTATCAAACCAAGCCCTAATCTCATCTCCGGCTACAATGGAACAGAAAAGTCATGTGCTTCATGTTCACACTAGGATCTGAAGATGAGGCATCTTGCTTCAATAAAGCTGATGTGATCGTTCTTATTTCTTCTTGTAGGTATCTTCATTTACCAGAAGCTTACTGGTGAATTGTGTAGATAATGGGCTTTCCTGTCATGGGCCCTTTTGGGGAGGCTTCTGAAACTTACAGACACTTCCTTTTCAGAATAATATTTTTTAAGTACGTAAAACAAAATAGACAGCATTACCAAAAAAACTATAGTGAACTTCAGTTATCAAAATATTTCAAAAATAAGTTCACGGAACTTAGGTTGTAAGTTATACGTTAAACAAAACAGACAATGTTACAAAAAAACTATAGTGATAGTTATTAAAATACTTCTAAAATAAGTTCATGGAATGTAGGTTATAAGTTGTACATAAAACAAAACAGACATTACAAAACACTTCAAAAATAAGTTCAGGGAACTTAGATTATAAGTTGTACTTAAAACAAAATAGACAACATTACAAAAAACTATAGTGAAATACAGTTATTAAAACATTTCAAAAATAAGTTCAGGGAGATTATAAGTTGTACATAAAAAAAATTTTAGGGAAAATATTTGCATCTAGAGAGGAGGGGCCAAGAAAGTTACATGTAAGAGAAAGTATTTAAAAGTTCACCTTTAAGGAAGACCAGATTATTGAGGTCGAAAAAAGGAAGGAGTGAGTTTCAGGCATTTAGAGAAAGGCAAAGAAATGAAAGAGAAGTTTATTATGGGAAGAAAAGTAAGGAATATTAGGAATAGCTACTGGTTTTAACTGAGCAAAATATGATGGTTGGGGCTTTAGATAATGCAGTTTGGCAGGTATGTGGATGAAGGATTGGAGGTGGGTAAAGACCTGAAGCAGAAAAACTGATTTGGATGCTATTAGAATAGTTTAGGAGAGAGGAAATGAGAGTGAGAGGTGATTAACTAGGAAAGTGGCTTTGTGAATGGAGAGATGGGGTCAGATGCAAGAGATCTGGGGTTATGAGAGGCCAAAGGAGAAGAGGAAAACCTAGGGCTGAAAACTAAGTCGGTAAGGAGTGTGAGTCTTGATGGTAAGTTATAAATTATAAAGGTAAGATAAAAAGGACAATATGGAAGGCTTGGACCAACTGCCAGCTCAAAGCAGATGGCTAAAGGTTGGAATTCAGAAGTCAAACCCAAACAGAAACCCACGATTTGACAAAAACTACTGAGAAAAGTGGAAAATCATCAAGATCAGTTCAGAATGGCTAAATGACTTAAATATAAAGAAGGAAACTATAAGTAAATTAGGTGAACATAGAATAATACACCTGTCAGATCTATGGGAAAGGAAAGAATTTAAGAGCAAGCAAGAGATAGAGAATATTACAAAATGTAAAATGAATAATTTTTATAACATTGATTTAAAAAGGTTTTGAACAAACAAAACCAATGCAACCATAATTAGAAGGGAATCAACAAATTGGGAAAAAATCTTTATAACAAACACCTCTGACAAAGGTCTAATTACTCAAATTTACAAGTAGCTAAATCAGTTGTACAAAAAATCAAGCCATTCCCCAATATATAAATGGGCAAGGGACATGAATAGGCAATTTTCAGATAAAGAAATCAAAACTTATCAATAATCACATGAAAAAGTGTTTTAAATTTCTTATAATCAGAGAAGTGCAAATCAAAACAACTCTGAGGTACTACCTCACACCCAGCAGGTTAGTTATTATGACAGCAAAGGAAAGTAATGAATGCTGGAGGGGATGTGGCAACATTGGGACACTAATGCATTGCTGGTGGAGCTGTGAACTGATCCAACCATTCTGGAAGGTAATTTGGAACTATGCCCAAAGGGCTTTAAAAGACTGTCTGCCTTTTGATCTAGCTATAGCACTGCTGGGTTGGTTCCCCAAAGAAATAAAAACAATTTTTTGACAATTATTTTTCTGACATTTTGTGATTCAGATTCTCTCCTTCCCTTCCTCTCTGCATTCCTCAAGGTATTAAAAATTCTGATGTGTTATTTTTTAAAATGTTTTATCTTTATTTTATTTAATAAAAAATTTCCAAAAATAAGTTTTCCAAAGTTATAGGATTCATGTTGTCTCCCTCTCTTCTTTCCTCCCCCTTCAAGAGTTGGCAAGCAATTCAATCTGTCTTATACAAGTATTACTTTTTTATATAATTTTAAGCGGTCTTCCTATTATGAGTAGCATGTATGGGCTGCTTTCTGAGTAAGTTAGGACTTTGAAGATACTGATTATTATGGCAGAAAGCTACGTCTTCTCAGCAGCCTATAGTTTTAACTGCACTCTACTTTATTTTACATTGTTTATATCATGACCGAAAGGAATATTGTGAAAATAATGTTGAAATCTAGCCCAGATGTTCAAGTGTGGTCTTGGGACCCTTAAGAATTTCTGAGACCTTTTCATGGGGTCTTTGAGGTAAAACTTAGTTTTGTAATATTATGTACACCATATAGGCTATATGTTATATATAATAACAAATGTAATAATTATCATTTATTATTATTATCTTTATGAATATTTTCCCATGGTTACATGATTCATGTTCTCTCCCTCCCCTCTTCCCTCTGCCTCCCAGAGGTGACAAGCAATACCATTGGTTTATACATGTCTTATTACTCAAAACCTATTTCCATATTGGAATCTTTCATTTTTAAGAATGAAAAGGGGGGGCAGTTGGGTGGCTCAGTGGATTGAGTCAGACCTAGAAACAGGAGGCCCTAGGTTCAAATCTGGCCTCAGACACTTCCCAGCTGTGTGACCCTGGGCAAGTCACTTGACCCCCATTGCCTAGCCCTTACCACTCTTCTGCCTTGGAGCCACTACACAGTATTGACTCCAAGACGGAAGGTGAGGGTTTTAATTAAAAAAAAAAAAGAATGAAAAGGGCTGTCCTGGGATCAAAAAGTTTGAGGATTAGTCATCTAGGAATTCCTTGTAGTCTAAAATCTTATTTCACAGCTGATTCAATGGAGAGGTCTAGACAGGCTAAATCATTTGCCTAAAGTTTCCCAGGTATTCATTTAAGACCAGAGATTATTTAAAGCAAGGTCCACTGATTTAAAATCCATTGTCCTTTGCACACCAATCTAGCACATCTTGCCATACAGTCATGGATACCTTCAGGGTTTCACTATGAAATAATGACGTTATCAGGATGTCAGTTTAGATTTTAGCAGCATCCATGATTTATTTCTGTTACTGGTAAAGAAAGCAGGTGATGTCACAAGAAAGCAAAAAGGATGCGTCGCATGTGAACTAGTGATCTCCTGAAAAGCTATTTGTTGCAGTGGACAGTATTGGGTATAGAGGCAGGAAGAACAGAGTTCAAATCTGGTTTCAAAACACTACTTGGGCAAATTATTCATCCCTGTTGCCTCAGTTTCCTCATTTGTCAAATGAGCTGGAGAAGGAAATGGCAAAGCACTCCAGGCTCTTTGCCAAGAAAACCCTAAATGTGGCCATGAAGGGTCAGACATGACTGAAAAGACTCAACAACGACAGGGTCTCCTATCCTTTGAGGGTTGATGATTTTTTTCCCCTTTACATTTTTCTAAAATTATAAACTTTATATAAAATTATAAACAAGAAATCAAATGATTAAACAGAACAAGGGATAAAAAATGTTATCGCAAATTTATCCTTAAACAAGCCGAAATAAGCCAAGTCATCTAAACTGATGACAAAGAAGCCAAAGAAAATGCCTTTGTTCTGGGTACCCCACAGGCCAGGCTAAAGATCAGCCACCTTTGGCCCCGTTTTCCTTCCTCCCTAGATTTTTGTTTATGTAGTTGTAGTCAGGGTGTATGCAGGTCTGTTTCTGCCGACTTCCTTCTGCTCGATGACTTTTCTGTTGGGTTATCCCCACCATAGATACTCCGAACCTCCCTCAAGGAACCAGGTGTTAACTCTGTAAGTTCTTGTTGGGTTCTTCCTTTTTTCTTCTTCTTCTTCCCATTAGTCTTAGAATGAAAGCGTTTCATCACTGGAAGAGAGATTAGCCACGAGATAGTCTAAATTCCTTATTTTTTTGGAAAGGTAACAGCCTGATGTAGAACAGCACACCGACTTGCCAACGCCATCTAATTGGATGGAAACCTCTGACTCCCATTCTTCATTCCGGTGGGCACTGATGTGCGACTGCCGGTGACGATACCACGGCCATCCATTAGGAGGACTGCACGAATGTCTCATCTAATCAGCGTAATTCATACGGGCTAGTTGGGAAGCTGTAAGACTGCCCGGTTGTCATTTTTCTGTAGAGATAAGACCCTTTCCGGGGTGCTCTTCCCTAGGAGCCGCCCATCAGCCATCACAATGTTTCTGACGTCAACATTTTCTATGGGGATGCCTTCTGTCCAAACAGTGCTCTTCTTTCTTTATTGCTGCCATCCCCATTGTTTGGTGATGTCTTGATGGATGTTCCAGGAGGCGACCATCATCGTCTCTTTTAGCAACCTCTGTATCATTTTCCTAAATTGAAAAGAACTCACCAGGCATTTTAGGAAAGCAATATTTAGAGGATTTAAACCTCCTTCCCCCTCTCCACCAAAAGGAAAATTAAAGCTCCTACAACACTATCTGCCAGGGAGCAAGACAATTTTTCTAGGGAAGATAAAACTGCAGAACGGAGAATGGCAAATCGTTCCAGGCTCTGCAAAATGGGGCAAGAAAACTATACCAAATGATTGTACAAGGAATGGCCAGACACGCATTATCCTTTTCAGGCACTTGAATTTGAAGAGTCTGAATAACGGGTATATATGTAAAAAAAAAGTTGTACTTTTTGTTTCTCTTAATATATGTATATTATTTGTATTAAACGTATTGTTTACTTACATGTATTTATATTTATATGTTTATGTAAAATAGTTTAAAGACTCTTAATATTGTTAATTCTTTGAGTGAAAAGAATCCATCTAAGAGACATGTGTGCCCATTTATGTTTAATTTACAGTCAGAAGAGATCACTAGAATTATTCTTTAACATCGATACTCATCTTTAATTCAATTTTTTATGCTTTTAATTCCCTTCTTCTCATTTTTGCCTGATAGAATCCTTATCTTCCTTCAAGGCTCAACTTGGAGGCCACCTCTTTTATGGAAACTTCCCAGATAATCTTCTGTTTATGCCACTGTTCTTTTTTTTAAAATTAATTTGATTTTAATGTATTTTTCTATGCACACGATTCATTTTCTTTCTCTCCCCATGTGTGTACTTTCCTTGGGGTAAACCTTCTCCTCCATTCCCTAGATAGTAGGTAGCTCTGTGGATAGAGGGTAGGACTTGGGAGTTAGGAAAACCTCAATTCAAATCCTGAGTCAGATATTCAGCTATATGTCTCTGAGCAAGTCACTTAATCTCTGTGTCTCAGTGTTCTCATCTGTAAAATGGGGATAATAATCGCACCCACTTAACAGTGTTGCTGCAACATATACAAAAGACTTTTGCCAATCTCAAATTGCTATGTAAATGTTATCTATATAATGTAGAGGCTTAAAAAGAGTTGCCCGAGGTTCCCAGAGCTTAAGTGATTTGCCCGGCATCATATACTTAATAAGAAATTGAAGGCAGGGGATGAACCGAGATCTGCCTGCTTCCAAATCAGACATTTTATCCCCCATGACACACTGCCTCCCTGACATACAGAGTGAACCAGAAACCATCAGCTTAAGATTTGCCAGTTAATAAATAATTTTAAATCAGTTCCAATCAATGACATTACTGTGAGCAAGAGATTTCTCGGAGCAACACTCTGCCCTTTTCCTCTGTGCAATTTAAGCTGTTGCAGAATTTGTCTGACTAAATATCACCCATCTTGCTCGGACATAAAACTCTTCAGATGGACACAGTCTGAACTGTTTTTCCTGAAGATTAAGAGGACGAGTGAGATCTCTTTTTCCTCCTCTTCTGGAACACCTCTGGAGGAAGGCTCACAAGTTCACCCCTGGGCCGAACATTTCTGGTCATCTTATTACGACTGTGCCCCGATGGCGACACAAACATCTTTTCATCATTCCTTAATGGCCTCTCGATGGTCGTATTCCCCGCCAGCAGTTGTTCCCAAGCATCAACTCTCTTTTTAAGCCTCCAGCCTGTCGAGCTTCTTGTTTTCAGCAGAGATACTGTTCTGAGAAATCTGAAGCTGCCTCCTGGCGACGTCGCCCTCGTCCCCTAGCCCACACCGCTCTGTCCACCTGCGCCCCTTCCTGGAGAGCCCCACCGGCCGTCCTTGTGCTCACTGATCGTTATCAGGCTCTCCCATCTATCGCCACCTTCCTTGGCTTGCTAAAGCAATCTAGCCCACCCTGGCAAAACCCCTCATGGACGTTGCTATCTCGAACGGTCCACATATGGCTGTGTGCCAGGGAAACTCATCTAGACCGTGGCTTCCACTTCCTAGCTCCCCCTCCCTCCGCGTGGCACGGCTCTGTGACCCCAGGGTCAGGCTTCACTCTCGGGCTCTCTTTTATTGTAATCTTTCTTGTCACGCTAAACACGACTCCGCACCTCCACCAGCTCGTGCTCACTGTCTCCATGACCGATCTATCTGTCTCATCGTTGCCATCCCCTCTTCCTCCCGCCTTCCATCTTTCCCAACCTCAAGGTCTTTTCAGTGGCGTCTTCTCATTATGTGGCCAGAGTGTTCAAGCTTCAGTTCCAGTAACTGACCTTTCAGCGAAGAAAAAAAGGCCTCTTCTTGAAGAACAAACAAGCCCCTACCTTCTGTCGTAGGATTCACACTAAAGGCTGGTTCTAAGGGGGAAGAGGGGGAAGAGCTAGCAATAGGGGTTAAGTGCCTTGTCCAGCGTGGCACCACTAGCAAGGGTCTGAGGTCACGTGGGAACCCAGATCCGCCCACGTCCAGGTCGGGCACTCTAGCCTCGCTGCCTCTAGAAAGGTTTCTTCTTAATCCTTGACAATTTGGCTTCTAACTCTAATCCTTGGCTCTCTAGGGTGGTTATCAGCGCTCTCTTAGATGCTAATAGGATGACGGCCTTTTAAAAATCGTCATATATGTAATTAGGGTTAATTAAGTGTCTTGCCCAGGGCCACAGGAATTTTCTAAAGCTAGATTTCACCCAGGTCCTCTTGACTCCAGGTCTGGCTCTCTATTGTGCTGCCCCAAGGAAATCTCTTTCTTAAAAAAAGTTTCATTTATTAACTTTTTTTCTTAAAGTTTGGTTAAAGAATATACTCTCATATAACAAGTTAGACACATAAATTAAATTAAACCTTTCCTCCTTATTCTGCCTCTTTCTGAACACCGACCACATTTTATGACTATTTCTCTGGGTGGTGATTACAGGAAGGACTATTTTCAAGCCTCCTTATTTTACCTTAAACACAGACTCTTTTGAGCCACGCTATAATGAGTTCTGCTTGCTATTCGCAATAAATTCCTGATCTGAAATGTCTTCTCTGGATTCACGCACAGGCACTTCTGCATTTTGGTCAAGCTGTTGCAGGGAGTGGCTGCAGGCGGCGTCCTAATCCCAGACAGCTGACAAGTGTTCCATGCCATGGGGCCCCAGGGATCAGGACTACGGTGTCTGAATGGTGCAAGCCATCAATGCAGCAATCAATTCAATGATCAAGTTCTGCTGACAGCTGGACAGCTGCCTTGGGGAACACAGTCTTCAAATACGCAACACAGTTGCCATTTAAGGAGGATCAGCACACACGGGGACACACACAGTATCCACCCTCTCCGAATCTGATCCCCAAAGAGGAAATCCTCGGAGATGATAGGTTGCACTAAGCTATTGACTGACAGCATCCAGGAGAAAGAACCAAGATGGGATTTGTGGTTTCCACAAATGGAATTTTTGGACTTAAGGCAAAATCAATTGATTTCATTAATCAGTTAAATGAAATTCTTAGACGGATCACTTGGGCTTTTGAAAAATTGAGTGGTATATGAGAAAAGGTATCTAAAGTTTCAGAGGCCATGTGAAAGTAGAAGCTTATGAAGGGTCCAAGTCAAAAATATCAGAAAAATAAAGTGTATTCATGGCTCCGACAGCTGCATCGAATCCGGTTACTAGAAGGAAAAGATGAGCATATATATTTACAATGGAGAGAGTAGAGAAAATAAAAAAGCTATAGTGTTTATTGGTATGCTCATCAAGTAATATATATTATACATACACTACATGTATAACTTAGTTATGACATTTTCTTGAGGGGGAAACTACAGGATATAGCCCTAACAAAGAATAATTCATTTAGAGCGAGAGAGTCCTTAAAAGACGTTAAATCTAAAACTCTAAATTTTATAGATGAGCAAACTTAAAAGCCCAGAGAATTGAAGTGACTCGCCCATGATTAAAGATGCCTTCCTGAAGAGGCTATATCAGAGATATCATGGGGACTCTCTCTTTTTCTGTCTGTCTGTCTGTCTGTCTGTCTGTCTGTCTGTCTGTCTGTCTGTCTCTGTCTGTCTGTCTGTCTGTCTGTCTGTCTGTCTGTCTCTCTCTGTCTGTCTGTCTGTCTCTCTCTCATTTTCTCTCTGTCTCTCTCTCTCTCTCAAAATTCCCTCATGGGTCATGTTAAAAAAAATCATGAGCCCATCACTTCTGACAGGAGATGAGTAGCATGCCTTTTCAGTGGTCCTTTGGATGGTGATCGGTCATTATTTTGATCAAAGCTGTCAAGTCTTTCAATTCTGTCTTTATGGAACCATTGTTTGGTGCCATATGCACCACTGGTTCTCCTCGCTTCACTCTGAAATAAGTTTATACAAGTTTTCCCAAGTTTCTCTGAAGCTCTCTCTTTTGCCATTTCTCACCTTTCTAAACCTTTCTCTGTCCCATCGGCCACCACTCAGGCGATTGGCAGCCCCTTAGCGTCCATTTTTTCCCACTACAAGACGCTCTTTCGGATGTTCCCTTTATGTACTGGTCCTTCCCCTCCCTCCTTGATCTGTCCTCCACAGAGCTGCCCAAGTGCTCTTCTTAGTCAGGTCTGACGAGGCCCATTCCCTTACTAACTAAATTCTAGACACTGAGTCACATCTCTGGGATCAAACAGACACTTTATTAGTCTGTTCGAAAGCCTTCTTACTGCTTCTCCCACATAATACTCCATCCTATGTCTCTGTAGTCAATGCTGGAAATGTACTGCCCCTCTGAGCCCCCAATTTCCTTCAAGAGATCAATGTCACCTTAGGCACCAAGGCTTGGCCTGACTTTCCCAGCAGCTGGTGATGTCCCCTCACTGTCTCCCCTAAAACCACACTGTTGTTCAGTTGTGTCTCATTCTTCCTGTTCTTATTTTGTAGTTTTCTTAGCAACAATACCGGAGTAGCCTGCAATTTCCTTCTCCGGCTCATTTTACAGATGAGGAGACTGAGGCCAACAGGGTTGAGTGACTTGCCCAGGGTCACACAGCTAGTGTCTGGAGCCAGATTCGAAGATGAATCTTCCTGATTCTAAGCTCAGTGCTCTATTTACTGTATCTTCTGGCTACCCTCATTACTCTGTACCAACAGAGTATTCCAAACATCTTAGTGCTTTATTAGTTTAAAACTACACCAAGATGGGGCAATTAGACAACATAGTGTCAAAAGAGTGCCAAGTGTGGAATAGGTTCAAATCTGCCCTCAGACACTTCCCAGCTGTGTGACCCTGAGCAAGTCACTTCACCCCAACTACCTAGCCCTTACCACCCTTCTGCCTTGGAACCAATACTCAGTATTGATACTAAGATAAAAGGTAAGGATTTAAAGTAAAAAAAAATGGATAGGAGTCTCCCCCAAAAGAAATTCTTATAATAACATTCACATAATGATCTAATTAGGAATTTTAAAAAAGAACTCTCCCCTCCCCCATGTAACAGAGGAATTAGTAGCTTTCCAATAAACTCAGAGGAGAAGAGGATATAGACAAAAGGAGGAAAGAAGGGCCCGTAACCAAGCACCGGGGAGGTACAGGCTTGTTAAAGCAACGCCAAAAAGACAAAGGACAACAAGCAGATTTTAAAACTCTAGTTGGATTAAGAAGAAGAATATGAAATAGTCAGGCCTACACTGTAAGCCAGATGGGATAATATTAGCAGACGACAGAGAAGAAGTTGAATCACTAAACTAATTGTGTTTCCTTCTTCTCTTATCAAGGAGAATGGTCTTCAAATTACACAGGGCATAACAAACACAGTTAAGAAGGAATTGAAGCATCCAGACAGATGGCAAGAGAACATTCAGTGGCTTTACACTGTTGATTCAAGGCTCTGGGCTCAGATTAATCAAGGAATGAGAGAACTGGCACATGAGATGATAGTGAGGCTTTTTTTAAATAGGGAGGGAGGAAGGAAAGAAAGGAAGGAAGAAGGAAGGAAGAGGAGAAAGGAAGGAAGGAAGGGAAGGAGGGAGGGGAGAGAGAGTGAGCGAGAGAGAGAAGGAAGGAAGGAAAGGAGGAGGGAAGGAGGAAGGGAATGAGAGAGGAAGGAAGAGGGAAGGAGAGCCCCTGTAGTTAGTATCTGAGATATATGATAGGGTGACAATAGGGAAAAAAGGTACACCTTGGACAAAATTTTGAGATAGATTATTAATAATAATCTCTATATATTTTTAAACCCTTACCTTCCATATTAGAATCAATACTATGTAATGGTTCCAAGACAGAAAATTGTTAAGGGTTAAGCAATGGGGTTAAGGGACTTGCAGGCAAAAAAATAACAGAATGAAATGTCATATCTATAACATAAATCCTTGCACTTAGGAAAATAATATCAACTCTAAGCATAGGATGGGAGAAAATGTTTTAAGAATAGTTCTTTGGGGGGGGGGGTAGTGATGTGGATCAAGAGCCAGGCCTGGAGATGGGAGATCTTGAGACTTCAAATCTGATCTCAGATGCTTTTTGTGTGACCCTGGGCAAGTCACTTAAATCCAGCTGCTTAGTCCTTAACTGTTCTGCTTTGGAACTAATCTTCAGTATGGATTCTTAGATGGAAGTTAAGGATAAAAAAAAAGAATAGTTCTTTTGGAAAAGATGAAGGTGGTTTTAGAAGACTGCAATATTAATCGACACAACAATACTATTTTCAAAAAAAAAGACAGGAAATAATTCTGCTGTATCTTGCACTGGTCAGAACACATCTTGGGTAACACATTCAGTTCTGGGTACCACACTTTAAGGGAGACACTGAAAATGCTGACTAGGTTGGTGAAGGATATGGAAACTACCAAAAAAATGAACATCTGGAATATTTAATCTGAAAGAAAAAGTCTTAGGCAGAGTTACAATAATATTTTTAAATATAGAAAAGTTAGGTGCTGGGTAGAACAAATAAACTTCTTTTGTGTTGTTCCATTGGGGTAAAACAAGGACCAAAATGGGTGGAAGTTATAGGGATGCAGTTCTGGGCCCAATAAAGGAATTATCTTTATTTTTATTATCTTAATTTTTATTCTTAGAATCTTCCCTTTTGCTAAAAATGTCTGAATGGAAGCTGGATAGCAGAGAAAGGATTAAAGTACTGGCTGTGAATTTAGACCAAATGACTCCTAAGACACCATTATTCTCTGTTAATTGTCTAGTCTCACTACTGAAGTCCTACTGAAATGCCTCAGTGTGGTGCTGAAACGTTTGTGGGTTCTTGAAGGCTAAGGCAGTCAAGTCTGGCTGCTACTCTAAAACTAGAAATGCTTCAACTATGGGTCTGAAGAACAACAGTGTATCTGCTGTCAGAAGGAAGCAGGCTGGTCACATCTAGAGATTAATAATAATAGTCATGTTTGTAAAGAACTTTGCATACATTCACAACCCTTGGAAGTAGGCACGATTCTCCTTTTGAGGCCCAAGTGGTCAAGTGACTTGCTTAGGATCACACAGCTTGTATGTGTCTGAGGGAGGATTTGAACTAATCTTCCCCTTTTGAAGTTCAGCACTTAATTCACTGTCAATTAGTCATTAAGGTATAGAACAAAGTACAGTGTCGCTGGAGTTAGAGAAACTCAGTTCAGATTTAGGCTCAGCCACATTTTAGCTGGGAGAGTCATTTAAGCTCTCTGGGGTTCTGTTTCCTCATCTATAAAACAGGGGGTTGAATCTAGGTAGCACTAAAGGTTTCTTCTTATCTATGCTCTCATGACCTTGTGAGGACTGAATGAAATAATATTTTTAAAGAGCTTAGCCCAGAGAGCCAGCACGTGTTAGGTGCATAGTAAGTGATTTCCTAATAAGTGGTTTCCTTCCTTCTTTCCCTCCCTCTTTCCTCCTCTCCTTCCTCCCTCCCTCCCTCTCCTCCTCTCCTTCCTTCCCTCCATCCCTCTTTTCTTCTTTCCTTCCTTCCACCCTCCCTCCCTTTTTTCCCTCCCTCTCCTCCTCTCCTTCCTTCCCTCCATCCCTCTCCTCCTCTCCTTCCTTCCTTCCTTCCTTCCTTCCTTCCTTCCTTCCTTCCTTCCTTCCTTCCTTCCTTCCTTCCTTCCTTCCACCCTCCCTCCCTTTTTTCCCTCCCTCTCCTCCTCTCCTTCCTTCCCTCCTTCCTTCCTTCCTTCCTTCCTTCCTTCCTTCCTTCCTTCCTTCCTTCCTTCCTTCCTTCCTTCCTTCCTTCCTTCCTTCCTTCCTTCCTTCCTTCCTTCCTTCCTTCCTTCCTTCCTTCCTTCCTTCCTTCCTCGATCTCCACCCTAAAGGAAATAGCAGATCCTTTTAGTACATGATACATTCAGGTTAAACTTGACCATGGAATGATTTTTTAAAAAACAGCCCCCACCTTCCTTGCCCCTGGAGAGAGAAAACCCCCGGCGGGGCCCCAGAAGGCCCGGGTTGTGCACTTACTTATTGCATGTGCCCCATTCTCTTCCCCATTCACAGTGGCTTCTCCGTTCTTTGGTGGGTTTTGCTGGGAGACGGCTGCGGGGGTGGCTGCGGTGGCTGCGGCTGTGGCGGCGGCAGCGGCGGCGGCGGCGGCAGCGGCAGCGGCTGCATTGGCTTGCTGCTGAGCTAACTTTTCTCTGAACGCTTGCTGTCGGGTCTGTACGACATCAGGCATCACGGCATCTATTAGCGACAGGGACTCTATGGGGCGGCCATCAAAGACTGTACCGTCCTGGGAAAGAAAAGGACGTCGTCGTTACAGGCTCTTTCCTAGAGGGGGACCTGAGTGCGAGAAGGGTTCGGTCAGACCGGGGCTTCCGCCCACAATAACTCTGAGGCAGAATTTGGACACAGGACTTCCCAACTCCGGGTCCAGGCATCTCGTCTATCAATCCAAGGAAAAGAAAGCTTACATCCTCTCCTCGACAGAAATAAGGAGGGCCAGGAAGAGCGGAAGGAAAAACAAGGCTTCTCCTGTGGACGTGATGCGGCAGAGATGCTCCGTGAACTTCCGGTCTGAAATCTTGAGTAGGGGACTGTCGATGGAGGACTGGAGAGGAGTAGAAAAACTAGGGCTGGCTATGGTTCAGGGAGTTTGTGTAGATACCGCGATGATAAAAATCATAGAAGATGAGGAGGTCGTCAAGGAAGAGACTGCAGGGCGGGATCATGACCAGGATAGATTTTTGGGGCAAACCCACGCATCCAGGTGTGATGGAGCTTATAATTTAGCCAGAAAAGAAGAAGAGGCCAGTCTAGAAGGAGGAGGCCAAGGAAAACGCAAGGCCATGAAAACAGGGAGAGGGGAGGTTTGCAATAAGAGAAGATGCCTTATGATCTCAAAACCAGCAGTTAGGTCAAGAAACACAAGGCTAAAAAAAAAAAAGGCACCGGATGGGGCAACGAAGAGATTTTTTTTAAATTAAATCTTATTTTTTAATGGAAAAAAATGGATCTTTTCACTTTGTCATTCATTCTCCACTGGAAAAAAAAAGCAAAAGAAAAAAAACATACCTTTGTAACATATTCACAGTCGATGAAAACAAATTTCCCAATGAAGAGATTTTTGGTGAAGATGGCAAGAGCGTTTGGAGATTACATAACTAGAACTAGGTCTCTTTCTGTGTATTCTGCCCATTTTATTTTTTACACAGTAAGACGTCCACATTGAAGGTATTTAGCAAATGTCTGGTCAATGGACACATAAAGACCCTGACAGATACACTAAGAAAATTTAGAGACTAGTATACTTCTTCTTTTTTTTTTTAAAGGCAAACAGGGTTAAGTGATTTGCCCAGGGTCATAATGCTAAGAGGTAGCTGAGCCCAGATTTGAACTCATGAAGATGCTCTGATCCAACTAGTCCATATTTTTGTACTGAAATGGATATTGTTTTGGGAGTTTAAGCTACGGCAATCCTAGGAAATCTCTGTGAATAAACCAGCTTTTATGTATGGTAAAATTAGCTTTTTCAAGATTTCCAGTCCATGTCAAGGGTGCCTTCAAGAATTAACTTACCCTGCATGAATCCAGACCTGACCTCTATGGAATCTGTTCATTTATTATATTAAAATAAATTATTTACTGACCTTGGTTTAAGATCGTATTTGAGGTGAATATGAAATCCATTCTTAGGTTTAGACCTTGGCCAAATATTGATTCCATTAAGTGACCAATTATAGAAATATTTAAATATTCTCTTTGGATGAGCTCCTCTCTGTTGGGCTCCTTGCTTGCATCTACAGCAATTTAAGTTCCTGATTTTGAGAGCTCTGCACTGTTCTCCACACAGAGCAGAAAATTCCTTTTAGTCTAAGCACATTCGCACAGTGTCACCATATGAAATCTGAACCTGCAGAGCTGGCCCTGACTTGATGTATAAATGCATTAGAAAGTACATTTTGCACATGTTTTCATTGTGACATTTTCAGCAATGAACTGACTAGTGGTAGAAAAACATAAGTTTCTTCTGAATTTAAGCAGTAACAAAGAAAAAAAGATGTGTACATATTTGGCTCTGGCAACAATTATATTAAAAGCAATAATTGCCTAACTTAATTATTAAAACCTCTCACTTAAACATTTTAAAACTCTCTTTTTTTCCTTAATTTCTAAAGACATTAGTGGCAAGTGAGGAGTTATTTCATTCTGCCTCTCTTATATGGTCACTGCCTAGATGACCTAGGGCAAGTTTAAATCTCTCTCAACTGGATATAATAAGGGGGTTTGATCAGAAATAGCAGGGCACAATGGGAAGAAGATGAGCTTTGAAGTCAGAGGACAAGGATCAAATCTCACTCTGATGCTATGTGTGACTTCAGGCAAGTCATAACCTCACTAAGTTTTGATTTCGACATAGATAGAAAAGGAGGGGGGGGAGAGAAGGAGTTCAGACTACATAGCCCAAGGATCATTTATTTTTTAAAGCTTTAGTAGCTTGGAATCAGATTTATCTTCATGAGCTCAAATCCATCCTCAGATACTTATTGATTGTGTAACTCTTGGTAAGTCACTTAACCCTGTTTGCCTCAGTTTCCTCCCCTGTAAAATGAGCTGGAGAAAGAAACGGAAAACCACTCCAGTATCTATGCCAAGAAAACCTTAAATGGGGTCACAAAGAGTTGGACACGAATGAAATGAATGAACAATAACAATAAACCCGTGACTGGATGAACTCTCAGGTCCCAGCCAGTTCTAAATCCTATAACTATTGTGGAGGAGCTGAAAGAGTGATTCTAGGCAGAGTAGGAAGGGTTTCCTGAGATCGGGAAAGAATAGAAACACACTGGTCAAGCACTTAAAGGTCCAATGGGAACTGAGGAAAATGAAGCCCTGAGAAGTACTCTTGGACAATGAAAGACAAAAGGAGGAGAAAATCATTAGGGGAGATTCACAACCTATTTTAGAACAAGAAGCATTAGGAGGAAAGGAGAGAAATGGGCAAAAGACTTTCCACTGTTCTCTTAGAGAGTTCCTTCTCCTGTTCCTGGCTTCTATAGTGCTTTCCTGCCTTCCCTTCAGATACCTGCTCCATAGACCAATGGTTCCCAAATGTTCTGAGTATAAGAATCCCTTTTTATGCCAAACAACTTAATAGACACCAACCTGATACTACCAATAATAGTTGGGGAATCACTGGTATCTATTGGTTAAGATAATAATACAAATTACTGCTTGACTTCTCAATGTGTAGAGGAGGAACTGGAGAGAGGGAGAGAATCTGGAATTAAAAAATGATTCCCCAAGTATTATTGGTCATATCAGGTTGGTGACTATTAAACTATTTAGCATAAAAAGAGATTCTTATTCTCAAAACATTTGGGAACCACTGACATATGGAATCGGTATCTGAGGGGAAGGCAGGAAGGCATTATAGAAATCAGGAAAAATAGGCAGACTGCTGTAACATGAACAATGATTGTAACAGGTGAAATTATTCAAGGATATACCTAAGAACCACAATGCTGGTAAAACTCTCAAAGGCCATGAAGAATCTGTTCAAACGAGAAATAATTTAAGAAAACCAACATGAAGGTAAGACTAGAAAGAAATATGAGTAAAAGTCAAGTGATAAAGGGAATTAATGTTGTCAGAAGGGTCTGCTGAAGCTAAGATAGCTAAAGAGAGAATTGTCCTTTGATTTAATATTTTTAATCATGGGAGAAAAAAAAGGGGTAGAGGCGAATAAGTTGTTTTAGGTTCTTAATTAAAACTATGTTTAAGTTTTCTACTACCAATTCCATTCTGATAGGAAAGAAATAGTAGAATAATGCTGGAAAATTATCATTAACACAGATTATGACATCTTCATTTTTGTTGTGTTGAGTTGTTTTAGTCATGTCAAACTCTTTATGACCCTATTTTGCACTGCTATTAGAGTAGTTGGCCATTTTCTTCTCCAGCTCATTTTACAGATGAGCAACTGAGGCCAATAGGGTTAAGTGACATGACCAGGATGACACCATCAGTAAGTATCTGAGGCTGTATTTGAACT
Organism: Monodelphis domestica; assembly: GCF_027887165.1. Lineage (NCBI taxonomy): Eukaryota > Metazoa > Chordata > Mammalia > Didelphimorphia > Didelphidae > Monodelphis > Monodelphis domestica. The sequence continues at coordinate 227,971,239 of NC_077234.1, read as the reverse complement.
CATAAAGAGGACTCTTCCTGATTCCAATCCTAGTGTTCTATCCACTATGCCACTTAGCTGCTGCCCCCAACATCTTCTTTACTCTGTTTAATTCAGGTAAAAGAGTACCATCTGTCTTTGCTGGTTGGCCATTTCTTTACTCACTTGCTTATAGAATTAAAAACAGGAAGAGACAAGATACCCTGTGAAGTCTGCTCACCAAATGAGCATAAAACCGAAGTATTCATTGGATGATTTTTGTGGTTTGAAAACGTATTGTTTATACACTAAACACTCACTATTCTCTCTGTCTGTCTGTCTGTCTGTCTGTCTCTCTCTCTCTGTCTCTCTGTCTTTGTCTCTTTCTCTCTCTCTGTCTTTGTCTCTTTCTCTCTGTCTCTCTCTCTTTCCTCTCTCTCCCCCCTCCCTCTCTCCCTCTCCCTCCCTCACTCTCTCTCTCTCTCTGTCTTTGTCTCTTTCTCTCTCTGTCCCTGTCTCTCTCTTTCCTCTCTCTGTCTCTGTCTCTGTTTCTGTCTCTCTGTCTCTGTTTCTCTCTCTCTCTCTCTCTCTGTCTGTCTCTTTCTCTCTCTCCCTCTCTGTCTCTGTCTGTCTGTCTGTCTCTTTCCCTCTTTCCTCTCTCTCTGTCTCTCTGTCTTTGTCTCTCTCTCTCTCTCTCTCTCTCTCTCTCTCTCTCTCTCTCTCTCTCTCTCTCTCTCTCTCTCTCTCTCTCTCTGTCTCTCTCTGTTTCTCTGTCTCTCTCTCTGTCTGTCTTTCTCCCTCCCTCCCTCTCTCTCTCTCTCTGTCTCAGTCTGTGTCTGTCTCTTTCCCTCTTTCCTCTCTCTCTGTCTCTCTGTCTTTGTCTCTTTCTCTCTCTCTGTCTCTCTGTCTCTCTCTGTTTCTCTGTCTCTCTCTCTCTGTCTGTCTTTCTCCCCCCCCCCTCTCTCTCTCTCTCTCTCTCTCTCTCTCTCTCTCTCTCTCTCTGTCTCTCTCTCTCTCTGTCTTTCTCTCTGTCTCTCTCTCTCTCTCTGTCTCTCTCTGTTTCTCTGTCTCTCTCTCTCTGTCTGTCTTTCTCCCCCCCCCCCTCTCTCTCTCTCTCTCTCTCTCTCTCTCTCTCTCTGTCTCTCTCTCTCTCTGTCTTTCTCTCTGTCTCTCTCTCTCTCTCTGTCTCTCTCTGTTTCTCTGTCTCTCTCTCTCTGTCTGTCTCTCTGTCTCTCTCCCTCCCTCTCTCCCTCTCTCCATATACACACACATATAAAAACACAGATGTGTAAAGAGCACAAAAAACTTGCTATTCTTATTTCTAGCGGCCCCAAATTTATTCAGGCATTAAAAGCAAAGCTGAAACACTTAAAACACTGTCTACTCCCTTTCTGGAAGTAAGGATTTAATGAATACTTGTTTTCAAAGACATTTGGAGTCTTCCAACATTCCCTCCCAACCGTGCCTGCTCTGGTCGGCTTCTGCCTCCGCACACCTGCCATTGCCCCCGTGTACCCCCGAGTGCCCGTCCCTGCGCGTGGCCATAAAGGAACTTACTTCATTGATGCTGATCTCAGCTTCCACATACTGCAGGCCTTTCTGGAGAATGGAGATAAGGGCAGCAGGTGGCACTAGTGTTCCATTGATGTTGGACTGACTGATGTGACTTTCAATACCAAACGTAAAGGCCGAATGGGAAAAACCTAAAAGCAGGAAAAGAAACCATGAAACGAAGCCCAAGTTTACTGACAGTTGTATATCCGTTTTTATTTCTAGGCGTGATTATTGTTTAGAACTTCAACACGCAGAAATTCACTCGGCATCCAACCCTGGTGGCTTTGGGTCACGTCGCTTAAGGAATAGCTGGTGGGAGGAGGCCAGGGGAGAATAGGGAAGACTCGAGTTTTTTGTTTGTTTGTTTTTTGGTAGATGAAAACTGGGCTGTCAGAAGGAAAACATATTCAGGAATGAAACCATCAGTTTAAAAAAACACCCAACTAGAGTAATTCAAAAAAGAATCGGGAATATGCTCTGGCTGAACCTTGGGCTGATCAACATTTGACTCAAATCTCTTTTCCCCTTCGGTTAGTATCAATTTTTCCAGAAGCGCAACGTTGGGATCTTCTTTCTTTGCACAGGTTGTATCTGGCCCTAGCGTAGCTGTGGCTCACCCAAGGGAGACGTTCTTTAACAGAAGATAAGGAAAGGAAAATCCTCCGCTCAGAGCCACAACCGGACATGGAGACGAAATTAATTTTGCAATGATAAAATGGGAAAAGGCTCTCATTTCTGGAATTAAAAAGTTCTGTCAATAGAAATAAATAAGGAATTCTGCCTGACTGCTGATGTTGGGTGCTTGTTAAATGTGGGTTTTTCTCCATTGTCATTTTCTTACAAATTTGATAAAACTCTTGCAACTTAAATGTATATTCTAAGAGGCGAAAGAATATGAATCATGTAACCATGGAAAAATATTTTAAAAATAAAATTATTTTTTTTAAAAAGTGTCATAGGATCAGCTAGATGTCTCAGTGGATAGAGCACAAGCCCTGGAGTTGGGTGGAGTGAGTCATATTTAGCCTCAGACAACTTCTTAGTTGTATGACCCTAGGCAAGTCACTTAAGTCACTTAAATGTTTGCCTAGCCTTTGCCCTTCTGTTACCAAGATAGAAAGATGTAAAAATAAATATATTCTAATCCTATATACACTATGAAATATATTTAATTCTAATTAAGCTTCCTTTGAAAGAGTTTGGATGCAAATATTAGGGCTAACACGGTAGAAATATAATGGTATTTAAAGATAAGAAAGTTTGGGTTGAAAAGTGTCTGTATTTAAAAAAATGAGTTGGGGAAAAAAGTGTAAATTATATTTGCTAAACATTTATATAGTACTTATGTGCCAGGTACTATTATCTCACTTGATTCTCATAGAAAAGGGAAGCAAATTCTATTATTACCCCCATTTTACAGACGAGGAACCTGAGACAAAGGGAAAAGTTGAATGACTTCTCTAGGATCACAAACTCAGGAAGTGTTTGAGGTTGGATTTAAACTCAGATCTTCCTGATTCTAGGCGTGACATGCTATCCACTATGCCACCTAGCTACCCATCATGGTCAGGTCTGGACTGTTGGTTGGTAGACTAGCTTGGCTATGGGATCTCTGGAAACATCCTTTGCCCTTCCTCCCAATCTGCCCCTAAATCTTCTCCATTCAAATGTCAACAATATTCTTTTTTTTTAAAACCCTTACTTTCTGTCTCAGAAGCAATACTGTATATTGGTTCCAAGGCAGAAGAGTGGTAAGGGATAGGCAATGGGGGTCAAGTGACTTGCCCAGGGTCACACGGCTGGGAAGTGTCTGAGGCCACATTTGAACCCAGGACCTCCTGTCTCTAGGTCTGACTCTCAATCCACTGAGCTGCTCCCTCAACAATATTCTAATTCCCACTAATGGAGACATTCTTTGGCTTCTTAAGAGAGTCCTATTTTTAAAATGTAAAAAGCCTTCCAAAGGATAACAAATTATTATTGGTTAAAATGTAAAATGGTGTCTTAGGTCATTTCCCTCCTGTTGGAGAACACACAGCATTAAATTCACAGATGCCCAAATGCTGGAGGAAAAGAAAGAATCCTGTAAGCCTAGAAGACAGTTCATACAACTTTCCTTAGGGCAAGCTATCCACATAATCTTAATGAACTTTAATTTGACATATACATCCTGGGTGGAGGGGTTAAATGCTCTCCTTGAGGAATTATTCCCAAGGAGTTAATGTTGAAAATGAATGGCAATCCAGTCCATCTAAAGTAAGTAACAAGGAAGGACGTACTTTAGGATATATTCCAACTAGATTCACCCCATTACCATAAAGCCAGTTTAGAACCTATTAATTATGGTGGGGCAAATTGGTAGGATTCTCTGGGTTGCAAATGTCTCTCTCTCTCTCTCTTTTTTCCCATCTTCCCTTCTCCCAATAAGATAGCAAATCTGGTCCAGTACTCCTTTGTAATGCCTCGTCCCCTTCCCTCCCTTCATCAACTTTTGATTCTTCTGTAGGATCACTCATGAGTCATCCTAGTCCAGGGATTTGGTACTCTTCTATTAAATCCCTGTTACGTGGAATATTGCTCACGTCCCCTGTACATTTTTAGACATTATTTCATTTTTCTTTCATGCATCTCTAATCCCAACCTCTGTACAATCTCCTTTTCACATGCTCCCTGATGCTTTCCCTGATGCACCACACACTCCTAATTCCTTGCTATCACTATCACTATCCTTAAAGTATCCCCTTAATGGTCTTCCAACGCTCTACTAATTGCCAAGTACAATTGATGTTTAAAAGTCCTGGGCTATCTATCCTCTCTGAAGAAACATCTGATGGTGGGGAAGAAGCCCTTCTTTCTGAATCCCCTCTCTTCACCTGAGATCCCTGACTCTAACTCTCCTTAGCCTTTTCCCCCAACTCAAGGACAGGATTATCCAAGTTTTTGGAATTTGGCACATTCTCTCTTCTCTTTCTAAAGTTCTACCTTGAGTCATTTCATTCATTCCTATGGCTTCACTTGTTTTTTATAGGTAGATGACTTCTAAATCTGGCTCCAGCCCTGACCTTCTTCTGGGCTCAGATTTGCATCTTTAGTTGCTATCGTTACATCTACCTAAATGTCCTCAAAGAACCTTAAACTTAACAGGTCTAAAATTAAGCTTGTCTCTTCCCAAGCCTATTTCTTCTGGCTTCATTATTTCTATCAGTTGCATCATCACTCATCTGGCATCCATGTCTGAAACCATGGGGTTGTTTTTAACTCTTTCCTCTCTTCCACCATTTCCTTTCCAATCAGTTACCAAGTCTTACTCATAATCTGATAGCTCTCACACACCCGTTCTCTTTTATTTATTCTCAATACAAACTAACCTCTGTATTGGACATTCATTATCACCTATTGCATTCGTTTTTCTAATAGCTTTCCCCTAATAATCAGTGGATCTGAAATTCAAAAAGTAATTCCAAAGTAATTTAACCCAATATGAATAAAAGTTCCTTTCATGGTACAAGAGAAAAGTATTTCTATAGTTTTAGCTTTAACATAGTGATACTTCTCCAAGCTGTCCTTCATTTTGTGGTTAGAGTAATCTTTATGCTCAGAACTGGCCATGCTGGTCTTTTAATTAAAAAAAAAAATTTAGCGGATCTCTGTCTGCCAAATAAAATTCAATGAAAGATCATCTCCTTCAGTGCCTTTTATTTTATAAATAAGGAAACTAAAACCTAAAAGTCAAATGGTTTGCTTGTTTCCTACACTAACTTCTCTAGGTCTCAGTTTCCTGATCTGTAAAAATAAGTCTAAGATATGATAACTGGAAAGGTCCCTCTAAGTCTCAGTGTTAAGTGGCAGAGTCAGGATTTGAATTTATGCCTTGTTACTTCAAATCTAAAGCCTTCTTGCTTGCTTCCCGCTTGGTTCTGTGTCAAGGACAGAACTAAAATCCGCATTTTCATTTCCTTCCCAATGATACTTCCATTCCATGTATTGCCTGCTGCTTATTTGGACTAAATATAATTTACTAGTCTTTGTTTTTTGTCATGCAATACATATTTCTATATTCCTCATGCCATGAAACAAGACACGTATCACATATACTAGAAAAAAACCTCATGAAGGAAATAAAGTGAAAAATGGTATGCCTGGATCTATGTTCAGATTTTGACAGGTCCTTCTATGGTTGGAGATAGCATTTCTCATCATGAGTCCCTTGGGGTTATCTTTGGAACCTTGCATTAGCCTTTATTTTTTAAGAAAACAAAAAAAATTAACTACTTAATCTGATCATAAAATGCAATGACCACGTATAAGCATGCCCAAAGAAATAAAACTGGTTTGATTTTAGGTAAATGCAATTTGCGTCATATAACTATAACTATATATATATATTTAACATTTGTTTTTTTTTCTCTACTACACTATATTTTTAAAGTGTTTAGGATGATGTTTATCTGACTTCGAGTCATAATTTATTATCATTTCAAATGTAATATTCAAACTTCCTAAATAACCTTTCTCCACTCTGAGTGATTGAAAAACTTTGCTTCAGAGGAAAAAATGAATCTCAATAGACATAACTTGCTGACATTATCTTCATTAAGCCGTACCCATATCACACTATTAGTCTCTGCCCAACCCCCTTTTAGTAAGACTTAATTGAGTATCAATAGATGTGACATTTTTCTAGAAAATGTTCTTGTGCTCAAGGAGCTTATCACTTAGGAAGGAAGATAGATTCATGATACAATTCACAGACTCAGCGTTAGTCTGGACAGAGAGATGTCATGATTAAGAACATGTACAAGGATGTAATGGATTTAGAGAACAGCTTTCTACTAATTGTATGACCTGCATCAGTAACTACTGTTAAATGAAATCTGTGATTCTGAACCAACCATTCAAATAAATAAGGACGAAATTAAAATTCACATTAAGAATTTGTTGATTTTAATATCTCTGGGCATTTATATATATTTTTTTTATTTATATATGTATTTATACATATTTATATATATATTTATATATGTATTTATATTTATATATGTATTTATATTTAACTTCAAATATATATATATATATTTATATAGATTTAAATTTAGAGGCAACTACATAGCCCAGTGGATAGCATTTCAGACTTGGGATGAGGGAGTTCTGAGTATGAGTCCTTCAGACACTTATTAGCTATGTGACTTGGAGTAAATTATTTAACTTCTTGAGATTCAGTTTCTTTATATGAAGATTAGGGAGAATAATAGCACCTACTGAACAAGGTTGTTATAAAGTCCAAACGAAATAATCCATATAAATTGCCTTAAAGTGTTATATAAATGCTACTTATTATTATTATTCATCTTTCTTGCTTCCACATCCTTATATGAGATAAGGATAACTTAAATCATTCATATGAGGATTTTGGTAGAAGGAGGCAGTCAGGTTGAAATCTAGGTTACTTTGAATAGTAAAAACCATGAACAAAATCAATGGGACCCAATGGTCACAAACAGGAATGTCCAAAGAAATAAAAGCAGTTTGATTTTAGGTGGGGAAAAGCCATTTCCATCATCTAACTGCATTTTAAAAATCTTTAGGTACTTTAACTTCTGGAGATTCAGTTTCCTTTGAATTCCCTTTGGGAGTGGAAAGAACCCAATTGGCAGCTTTCCCTAATTGTCCTATCTCTGAATCATAGAGCAGGCTTGTTTGTTTGTTTTTTTGGCCAAGCAATCTAAAGAGTCTATTTTCTGATTTGTTCATTCACAAATATTAATAGCGCTCCTACTATGTTCAGAGATTGATTCAGGAAGCTATTCAATGAATAAGGAAGTAAATCTCTAAAATAAAAAAGATGAATTATTATTAATTATAAATATTTATAAATATGCAAATGTTATTCATTGGTATCTAAAAATAAGGAAGTAAAAATAAGAACGTAAACATTTCAAGGCAAGACTTGTCTATGGAGAAGGTAAGAAACATTTCAAGATTATATGCAGTAAGTATAACTGAATACTATTCACTGTGATCATCATTTACATTCCTAAGTGGGATCATTGGATTGAGAGGTGAGGAAAATGCTTCATGGACCCAAAAGGAACATTTAAAATGCAGAGAAGTGGAAGAACACTCATAATAAAAGAAACACATCAGTTGAAGTGTGATATGTTTGAGGAGAAAGTAAATAGACCAGCCTGGCTGCAATAGAGGGTTTGTTTTGAAGAACAGAAGGAAATAGGTTAGAAAGGCAGGTCATGGCCAAATTGTGGAGGTCCTTTAATGTAAGCTCCAAGTCAGAGGAATTTATTAACATAGCCTGGACGCCGAGCACTATTCTAGACCTCAGGGAAGACACCAGATTTAGAAAAGATAATGCATCCCTGCTCCTTTGAAGCTTACACACTAAATATATCCAAAATGCTGCATAAGATGTCAGGGAAAAGGGTTGTCCATTACAGGCAAAGGGGACCATGGCAGACTGGATGGAGAAAACAACATTTGAGTTGTTTTCAAAGAGGGGTAGGAATTCAGCAAGGAGAGAATGGGGAGAAATGATAATAAAAGGATAGGAAACGGCATGAGCAAAGAAAACAAAGTAAAACAAACAAAAAATAGAAAAAAAATGGTAGAGGTAAATGCAAGAAGTCAGAAGGAAACACAGACAAGCAGGCTAGCTTTGAAAGTTGCATGCTGAATTAATATTAATTAAAAGAAAAAAAAAAGCTGTACATAACAGAACCACAGTTTCATGTACAACCTTCTCTTTCTGTTTTGCTTTATATATATATGAAAATGCTCATTTTCTTGATATTTTATATAAAAATTGAAAGAACATTTTAAAGCGCACCAGTGCTTGCATGTCAATTTTATAATTTTCTAAACACTCTTATTCATTCCAAAGGATTTAGAGTGGGGAGGAAAATCAGAGGTGACTAAAACTCGGTTCTTTTCATTATACCACATTATCTTTTCCACTGTAATCTAACTCTCTTAAAGCAAGTTAATTTTTTTTAATCAGTAGATATTTTTGAACGCATACTATATTTGAAAGTATTACGAAGGCATTGGTTGGTGAGAAGGGAGTCCAAAAAAGGCATAAACACATGATCCTACAAATTAGGTGCAGGTCACATGCTTACCAGTTTGATGTTAGGAGATGCTAATTATGTCGCTGAACAGCAATTATCTTTTTGCATTTGACCTTGAGAGAGAATCCCAAGCTAATAATCGTATTAATTTTACATCTTGTGTAAGGGCAGGACTCCTACATCTCCCTGAGTGACCACACTTTTTCTGGCTGCTTATCAAAGTTGGCAACATTAGGCTTTTCCACTCAAAAGAGAAATCCCTGGAAGTGAAAAGCTAGATGTCACTGAAAGAGATGGAAATACTTACATCTGTCACGGGAACGGGCAAGGAAGTTGTTAAAGGGAGAGGAGTAAAAGAGCTTCCAGATACTTTGATGAAAGATCTGTGAGTACAATTGGCCAGAATGTCCCAGGTGTGTTTCTCTGTAAGCCTGAAGCATTTGCTGGAGTCAGCAGGATTTTTGTGAACTTTGGAAGACTCATGATGAAGGGCATCATCGCTATCTGTAGAAAAGTGACCCTAATGCCGACTGATCACCAGCTCTAATGAACATTTTTTTAAAAAAATCAGGTATCTGTAGCTAATGAGGATGCTCATTGGCTACAAAATTTAGATGCCTGTTGTAGCTATTGACCTAGAACTAGTCCTACAAATTGTGATGGAGAACAACCAAAATGAGGTCAAAACACAAGTGTGCAATGTACAGAGGGAAGCGGGAAAGAGCCTTTACTTAATGTAGAGAATGGTTACGATTATGAATCTATTTGGTTTTAGAAAGTCCTTTAGAATTTTTAGCAGAAAAGACCTTTGCTTTTACAACTTAACATAGTATGCTCTGATGGCAAGGGAAACAATTTATAAATTAATTGTGTTATCAGTGCTAAATTCTAAGAACCTCGGCAGTGTTGGTCAAAAATGGACCAACTAAATTTTTGCAGGTGGTAGGGCTAAGGCAAAATATATGTATGTCTTTAAAGATTCTCAGTATGTTCTCTATTCTTCCACAGTATTCTTACTAGCTCCTTTAGTAATACTCATTATAGTTTCTGTAACATCATTATCAACTAGTAAATTATTATTCTGAAGTCCAAAAGTTTTTCTTAAAAACAAAAGAAATATACTTTATTATCTTATTTGCAATATTAAACTTTTCCAAATGATTAGGTTTTACCTAAAGTTTGCATTCAAATTTAATAATATTTCATTTTAAAATAAAAGAATATTAAAAACGGACCAAATGCATGCCTTGTTTTTCTTAAAATTCTAAAATTCTAAATTTTAATTAAAATTCTAAAAAATTCTTATTTATTGCCTAGAATACTCTCCCCTCTTCCCCTGATTATTGACCTCACTGGCTTCTTGTAAGTCCTAACTAAAATCCCACCTTCTAAAGAAAGTCTTCCATCTTTTAATTACTTCCTATGTATCCTATTACATTACTATTATATGTTACACATACTATCTTATTATATAGTTTATTTTATATCAATTTCTTGCAAGTTGTCTCCTCATTAGATTGTAAACTCCTGGAGGGCAGAGTCTGTCTTCTGTCTCTTATTCCCAGTGCTTAATACAGTGTCTGACATGTAGAAGATGGTTAATAAATGTTTCCTGATTGATTTATCATTTGTTTTGTGCAATATTTGAATCATATAGTTCTCCAATTTGATCGATTCATGTTGCCTTTGCCTTTTAAAAAAATCAGAACAATTGCTTAAATTCTTGTTTTCCTAAAAATACATTGGAAAGCAAACTTTATTTTACCTTAAAAATAATACCTAGGACAGACATCTAAAGCCTTAAGAGCAATGGGTGACCCTGAATAAGTCATTAATCACTTTGGCCTCAGTTTCCTTAGATGTAAAATGAGAAGTTGTAAAACAGATGGTCTCTTAAATCTTTCAAGCTCTAAATCCAAGATCCTATAACTCTGTTACATAAAAATAATAATTCAAATTTAAATATTAATTTAAGGTATGAGTTAGAGAGTACATGTTTTTTATTGTGAAAATACTACATATAAATTTGTATGTGATAAATTAATTGCCATGTAGTAATATGCTGCATAAATTCACATGAGAATAATACAAATCAAGGCCAAACTAGCGATAAAAGAGAACTGCAACTAAGACAAAATTAACCTTGATTCTCTTACAATGATTTTCAAAATCATTCTTTTATTCTCATTTCTAGAGAGCCTGAATATACTAATTCTGAAGTTCATCTGAGTCCAAGATAATGAAACAGTTTCTTTTCTACAATCAGTAAAAATAATTCAACACAGTGCCAAACTTTGGGATTAAAAACAAATGAAATAAAAAGTTGAATGTTTTAAAGTTTCCCCACAAACTGGCCATGATCTTTGAAATACTTAAAAATATATGTCTTGCTATATTGAAGCTCCTTCTGAAAAGAATGATTTTTTTAAAATTTGTCTTTAGAAATCTTTATTTTGATTTTTTTCTCCTCCCATCATAACAAATTGTCCTTGAAGGATGAGGGTTGTAATGGTCAGAAAGAGATTAGATAAAATTACTTCTTGGGATTCTTTTGTTTTTGTTTTCTCCCTTCCTTTTTTGGACATAAAAATGTATATGCATATACATGTATATAGAAGAATAGAAAAAGGATTATATATGAAGCTGCAGATCTCTGTTATATACAACTTATTTTTCTTTATAAGGCTATAAATTCAACTGTTAGCTTTCAAAGCTGTCTTGATTGTGTTTCTTTCTGTACTTATTTTTGTGCTCTTCTTTGCATTAAAAAAATACCACATTATATCATGGATGGCAAACTTATGGAATATATTATTCCAATAGCTAGTGTTTAGCCCATAAGTTAAATGTCTTAGAGGATAATTTTAGATACACGTATCTTCCTCATTAGAGGGATCCTGAGACAGGATCTCTACCACTGGGAAGTTGCTATCATGGTAGCCTGGAAACTGTCATACTCAGAGATGGAGTGAATATGGGGATGTAGGACTCAGTAGGTTATTTCTTGACTTTATCAGAGGGGAATTACTCAGGAAACTCAAATTAGGAGTTCAATAGAATCATAGGATGAGAGTTTTAGAACTCTAAGTGGCCTTAGATGTCATCTAGTCCAGCCCCATCATTTTACAGATAAAGGAAATAAAGCCAACTCAGAGGGTTTAAGTAACTTGTCTAGGGTCATGCAGATGGTAAGTATCCGAGGTGGGATTCTATCCAGACTTGCTGACTCCAGCCCAGGAGCTCGATCCACTATTATGCTTATGATTTCTCTCTCTCCTACTATACTTGGGTGTCTCTCTTAGGGAGGCCAGCCCTATTGAACAGAGGGAATGGTCAATAGGGACCAATGTGGAAGGGTGATGGAGAAACCTGTGAACTTGATTACTTTTTTTTTTAATTTTTTACTTACTTGACAATTACTTGTAGGAAATGGGATTGAATACTTTAAGGAAGCAGATTAAGATTAGTAAGAATTAAGCATTCTCCAAGTCTTACACAGTGAATTAATCTTTAGTGTCAAGATTCAAGTCTTGCTTCTGACACTTACTAGATGGGGTTTTCCTGGCAGAGATACTAGAGTGATTTTGCCATTTCCTTCTCCAGTTCATTTTAAGGATGAGGAAACTGAGGCAAACTGAGTTGCCAACTAATATCAGGCTGGATCTAAATTTAGGGTCTTTCTGACTCCAGGCTCTGCACTCTGTCCACTACACCACTTCGGACAACTGACTACCAGGCTATTTGTTATTTTTAGTATTTGGGAGGGAGGTGAGAAAAATTCATTAAACTATTAAGGTAGGAGGGTTTTAGTTTATATCTATGAATGAAGTATCCACAGCAGTGAAATCCCTTAGTGTTTTTAATTACAGATAGAAATGTATATTAGTACATTAGGAGATAGTTCTAAACAACAGAATTTAAAATTTTCCTTCTGAAATCTTTAAAGGCCTTGAGTGAGATTACTTATCTCACTTACACAGCAGGAATAGAGTTGTTTAGAAGGGGATGGATAAAAAGAATCTTTTCTGCGAGCTTGAGAAATGGGGGCTGAATCCCAGCTTTTCTGGGTCAAATGCTCCTTATCTATAAAATGAGAAGGGTTAGCCCGAGTCATTTCAGTTTTACTCTATGATCCTACAACTTCCAGTAAGATGGAAACTAATGAATGAATCAATCCGTGAGCATTGATTAAGCACTTACTGATATACTGATTAGGATTTGGACTAGGGAAGAGTTGGTATAAACAGAGAAAAGGGAATTGATAAGTGGTGCAAGTGACAGCTGGCCATTGACTAAGTTTTGGAAGTGAAGGAAGTGTAGGAACAACAATGGCCCAAGCTTCAAATCTGGGTGAATGGAAGAATGATAACACTCTCAGAAGAAAAAGGTTAGTTAGTTAAGAGGAGGAGTGGATTTAGATGAAAAGCTAATGAGTTCTGTTTGGGATACATTGAGCTTGAGCCGCCTGAGGGACATTTAGGTGGAGATGCTAAAAGGCAGCTGTAATTGTAGGATTGGAGCAAGAGATAAATGAAGACCAGCCTGTATCACTTCCTTATGGAATTATAAAGAAGAAGCAGAGTTCAAGCTAGTCATTAAAAGACAGTCACATAAAGAAGGGGGGAAAATTAGAGAGGCAAGAATGGGATAAACCAAGACAAAATGGTGAATCTGTATTTTAAAAGATACTCATTCCCTATGCATTCTCAGAAGAGAACTGCATTTTTTTTTTAATGTGGGTAAAATTACAAAGGAAGGGAAAAAAGGTAGAATTATGTAAAGGGATGAGAAGAACATATTTTAGAATGAAATCATTATGAACAAAGAAGACAGTTCTAATTTATATTCTTATATCCTCCCCCATCTCCTCACCTTTTCCTCTACAAGTATTGATAATTTTTATAACATCCCTCCTCCCAGCACAGCTTCTCTCCTGTCATTATTTCCTGGATCATAAAAGTATCTCCTCTAGAATTCGGGCACTTCTTGGAAGGTTGCCCACCTTCCACTCAGCAGTTACAGATAAAGGACACGGTGAAATTAGAGAGAATAAATTTCCTAATGGGGATTGGGTAAGGAACCAGAGGAAGAAAAGAAGGCAAAAGGTGATAAAGTAAGGGCTAAAGGAAAGCCAATGACATTGACAAGGAAACACAACAAGATGAAAACAAAAGAAACGAGAAGAAAATCAGAAAATTATCATTAACGTTTCGAGGTTTTATTTTTCTCTTCGATATCTGATTATTTTGTCTCATCGAAGGATTCTAGCTCAGTATAGAAGTGATAAAAAATTAAGCTGAAATTGCACTAACATCAAATGTAAAAAGATGTCACCATTCTTTCATGCATTGCAGGTCAACCTATCTATCTATCTGACCTCCATTCTGGTTTTATATGACATATACAGATCTAGAAATCAAACTTATGAATAAATTTCTGATGCTTATCCCATTTCTCTTACAGAATTTTGCTGGAGATAATTATGTAGAGAAAGAAATAATTTATATATTGGAGCTCTGCTGTATCATGACGCACTATAACAAAAATTTCAGTATAAAATATGATTGTCTTGGACCCCGTCCAAGAGAAATACCAGAAAAACCTTGTTAAAACATGGTTTCACGTATAACACTTGGCCTGGATCCCAAGAGTGCTTGACTATACAACTATTACTATGCCATGAGTCCATTGCCAAGATGACGGATGACCTAGCTAGGACCAAAGAGCAAGAGAAGCAGAGTGGCCAATTATAGGAGAAAAGGAAGCAATGTTTTCTAATACAAGGGGAAAAAAACCCCTTCCTGATAATCAGAACTATGTAAAAATGGCACATTCTAGAATTGCAGGAACTTAAAAAGATATTAGCAGAACGGAATTGTCCAGATGGATTAGAGTTCCTCATGAATGGAGGTCCTTGAGGAAGACAGTGTGTAGATGTTGTCTAGGCAGGAATTGTCTCATGAGGCTCTTCCCAAGACTCTTTGCTTCTGCAGTATTGACTAAATCTGCAAAACACCCCAAAGGGGAATGTGACACGTGCTTTGAGTCCCCCTACCTGTATATCTAGGCATTTTCGATGGATGTCTGAATGGAGGGAGGGCCATAGAAGGAAGAGCTTCCTGTGTTGCTCCCTCAGCCCCAGCTTGCTCTCACTTTACAAAATGGAAATGAAAGGCTAGAAAAGCAAGAACCCAGGGGTGGGGTGGGGGCGTCCATCAGCTCCAACTTAGCAATAGCATGCATTTGCACAAAGATTGTGGAGAACCATGCATTTCAGAAAGAGCATTAACAGGTGCGGATGCTTTAATTTATTTGGGTTATTATTTGGGGGTTTTAATTTTGTATGATTCTCTCTTAAAAGAATAAATAATAAAGATGTATGTTTTGCATGATAATACATGTATGACTCAGATGGAGTTGCTGGCCAGCTCTGGGAGGTGGGAGGGGAAAGGAAGCAATTTGGATGATATAACTTTGGAAAACTTATGTGGAAATTTGTTGCTACATATAATTGGTAAAATAAAATCTCTTTGTAATAAAAAAATAAATGGGAAAAAGGACATCCACAATACAAAATAAAATAAAAAACATGTGAATGTTTTGTTATTGGAAGGCTATAATTAGGGCTTTCTGGATCAATACCAAACAGGCAAATGGTGTGAATATTACATTCGAAGAATCACAGAATTTTTTAAGTGGGAAAGGAACTCGGGATATAGTCTGCAACCTGAATAGGAAATAAATCTATAGGCCTAATTTACACATGGAGCCTTTGCAGAGGGGGTAGCTAAGTGGCACAGTGGATAGAGTGCCAAGCCTAGAGTCAGGAAAACTTGAGGTCAAATCAGATCTCAAGCTAGTGTGTTTCTGATAAAGTCACTTTGCCCTCTTTGCCTCAGTTTCCTCATTTGTCAAAGGAGCCTGAAAAGGAAATGGCAAACCACTTCAATATCTTTGCCAAGAAAACCCCAAATGAGGACACGAAGAGTTGGACACAACTGAAACGTCTCAAAAACACTGAAGGAGAACCCACTTCCTCTTGACACTAACCGTAAGCATTTACTTCTTTATTCTGTCTCTTTGCAATTTCCACTTTGAGTGCTATTATCATCTTCTGGGGACAAAGAGAAAAAGCCTGAGCCCTCTTCCACATAACAGCCTGTCAAATTCTGAAAGCTGACTCTCCTGTCCTCCACCCTATGCCAATCTTTTTCTTTTCTTTCTTTCTTTTTTTTTGGAAGATCTCTAGGTTCTGTTCCTTCAATCAATCTAAAAAAACGTTGCTTGAAAGGGAGCCAATATTATATGATTTGGGGTTTTGATCTTATGATCCTACTCTTACAAAAATGAATGCTACAGAAACAGGTTTTGAGTGATAATTCATGTATAACCCAGTGGAATTGCTTGTCACTTCTGGAAGGGGAAGGGAAGAGAAAGGGAGACAACATGAAACATGTAACCTTGGAAAACTTATGTGTAGATTTGTTTGGAATAAAATAAAGAAAAAATGAAAAAAGAAAAAGAAGTGAGCCAATACTCCAGATGTGGTCTGACCAAGGTAGATACAGAACACATCCTGAATTATTTAATGCCTTCAGATTCAACTGCATTTTTATGTATGCCATCTGGGCTCCATTTCAGATTAAATAAACATTTACTGCCAAATGTTTCTAAGATGCTGGAGAAAAAAAATGTAGTTCTTGCCTTCAAGAAGCATACTTTCTTTTGAGAGGATACCCTATTCAACAAAGTAAAAAAAAAAGGAATTTTCTCTTTCTTTCTTTCTTTCTTTCTTTCTTTCTTTCTTTCTTTCTTTCTTTCTTTCTTTCTTTCTTTCTCTTTCTTTCTTTCTTTCTTTCTTTCTTTCTTTCTTTCTTTCTTTCTCTTTCTTTCTTTCTTTCTTTCTTTCTTTCTTTCTTTCTTTCTTTCTTTCTTTCTTTCTTTCTTTCTTTCTCTTCCTTCCTTCCTTCCTTCCTTCCTTCCTTCCTTCCTTCCTTCCTTCCTTCCTTCCTTCCTTCCTTCCTTCCTTCCTTCCTTCCTTCCTTCCTTCCTTCCCTTCCCTTCCCTTCCCTTCCCTTCCTTCCTCCCTTCCCTTCCGTTCCCTTCCCTTCCCTTCCCTTCCCTTCCCATTAATTCTAAGATTGAAAAGTAGCAAGGGCTCAGACAATTGGGGGGGGGCACACAGCTAGGAAGCATCTGAAGCCAGATTTAGTGTGTCTCCAGTGGCTTTCCTTCTAGTCTCTATCTGAAATAGACCAGATAACTTGGGGGTCTAAACGAGCAGGGAGCAGACTTTGCTATTCCACTGTCCAGCCCTGTCTGGCTCTGTGTCCATGCAGACTATAGATAGCAACCTAAGCCCATTTCTCCTCCACTATCTCCCAAAGCCTGTCCAAGTTCATGTTCTTTGCTTCCATGACACTCTTCCCTCCCTCCCTCCATCTCATCCTCTGTCATACCTTTCCCCTTTTTCTTTCAATCTTTCCTAATATCTGGATCTTTTCCAATGAGAATGACTAGATTAGGGCTGTGCACAGAAGTGGAATACTTTGAAGGCCAAAATAAAGTTATTACTTTAAAACATCTTTTTATATCTTCATTTACTAGTTTTGTATGTAAATGGAAATGAGGAAAATATTATATAAACACAGCTCATCAGAGTTTAATGTTTAATCCTGTCAATTCTGGAGTTACTTAAATTTAAAATCAATGTTAGTGCAATTTAATAAGACATTGGAAGTTCTATTTAATTTAAGGAATAAAAGAAAAATAACCGCTTTAGATGAAAATGCTTATTAAAGATCTGAAGCTTTCTGCCTTGCATGACCTTATTTGAAATAGAAAGTGTTAGGCTGAATATTGCCAGCATTAAACTGTTGTAACTTTACAAATACTTAATGAATTTTTCATTCAATTTGCTTTCATTTCTCTAACAGACTGAAGACCACAGCAAGGGCAAGTTTAGTTTTAGAGTTTTATCTAGCTTTATATTATAACCACAAAAAAGTGTCAGTCTTAAAAGGGCACAGAGTGAAAAAGTGAACTTTCTCTACCCTGACATAACTTGGAAGAAAAGAACTGAAGGGAGTTTGCTTAGCCTTTAAACACGTACATGTAGAATAGCAGTCTTAGAAAAAATTAGCACATCTAAAATTGGATTGGGGACGGGGAAAGGTCAGGTCAGTTATAAACATCTGGAAAGTATTTTACTACTGTAAATGGTTATAATTAAAATACTTTTTTGGGGGTAGACAGTTTGTTAGCAAAGCAAACTAAAATAGTTCCTTTAAGAAGAAAAGCAGCATTATAAGAGGTCTTGCCATTTAAATCATCACAATTGCATAACTTATTTATTTTTTAATCCTTCATAGCTGAAAAAAATTAATGCACGGTCATTTTCAAAAAGGAAGTTTGCAATACTATTTGACTGAACTTTTCAAGAAAAAAAAAGAATGAAGGAGGGATATATCATAGTTTTAGAGAAGAATATGAACTAATAATGACACTTAGCACTAATGTAATATTTTAATTACCATACCTAATACTCATGGCCATCTTTTCATGGGGAAATTGGATTTGTACTTTGTAGGGAACACAGAATACATGCACATGATAGACGGTAGATGCACACTGCATATACCAGATGCATATTGATACTATTGGTTGGTGGATAGAAGGGCAAAACCCCCAAAAGAAGTTTTTAAAGTTTTCCAGCCTAATTATTTATATTATGTTAATTACATTCACATTATATTGATTAATTACATCAGCCTATTTATAAGATATTTGTTGCTAAAATAAATGATGTGAAGAATCATTTCTATTATTTCCCTGATGAGCCCCACTAATAGTAAATATCTCTTGATTGATTTAAATAATATTATGAACATAAGAATACTGTCCTAACTCTTCTGTATATAGAAAGATGTTAGGAGTTATATAATATAATAATAAAAATAATAATACAATATGAATAATATAAGACCTTGAGCCCATAATCTCTTCAAGTGAAGTGTTATAAAAGAATACTACAAAAAACAAAATGAAAGGTTACTAAATATATTTGCTCTTCTTTTATAGTTGTCAAATGAATAACAGACATAACTGAAGTTTCCTGGGACATTTCTAAATTCAGTGCCTCAGCTACTCTCCCTCTTATTATAATTAGACCTCAGAAATGGTTCTAAGGCAAACGGTAAACAGCACACCAGTGAAGAGTTGCTTTTAAAAATGACTTT
Source organism: Monodelphis domestica (assembly GCF_027887165.1). Taxonomy (NCBI): domain Eukaryota; kingdom Metazoa; phylum Chordata; class Mammalia; order Didelphimorphia; family Didelphidae; genus Monodelphis; species Monodelphis domestica. The sequence continues at coordinate 227,952,410 of NC_077234.1, read as the reverse complement.
GTTAACAGAAAGTTATCTCTCTTGGCACAGAATTAACACTGTTCTGTTCTTTTAGGGGCTTCTCAGTGTCTTTAAATAGGATTAAAAGATCATAGATTTAGAGATGGAAGGGAACTTTGAGGTCATCCACTACAATCCTCCTCATTTTACAAATGAGGAAACAGATCCAAGATAAGATATTTGCCCAAGGTCACACAGGCAGTTCCAGAATCAGAATCTGATCCCAAATTCTTTGACTATAAATTGGGCACTCTTTCCACTGAACCACGTTGCTTTATTTTAATTAAAATATTAAATTATCCTATAATCTCATTTTTCTTTTTGAAAAATCTTTACCTTCTGTCTTAGAATTAATGTTGGTTCCAAGGCAAAAGAGTGGTTAAGTTTAGGTAGTTGGGGTCACTTGTCCAAGGGTTAGACAACTCAGAAGTGTCTGAGGCCAAATTGAAACCAGGACCACTTGTCTCCTGTCCTGGCTCTCTATTTACTGACACACCTCGCTGTTCCTAACCTTGTTTCTTTATTTGAAATGAGGAATATGTCAAGCTTTAAAATATTACCAGACTGCCAGAGGTATCCATGATACAAAAAAAAGCTAAGGTGATAATTTGTTGGATTGGGGCTTTACCAATTGAATAAAGAGTTGGAAACAGTTCTTTTTACCTCTAGGCTCAATGTTATACTTGTAATTATAAATAGAATTGTGAAATATATATTTTTGGAATGAACATTTCTTTAAATATGCTGGATCAAAATTTTTGTTTTATGGGTATTGTAAAAAAAATTAAGCTGCTTCATTTAAATTTTATCCTCTACATTAAGATTTTAATTGAATCATTGCAGGCCTAACTCTCTCCGTTTATAAGATCATAGATCTTCCATTTATATCATAACAAGACTTAGATCTGGAAGGGAGATCTTCGAGGGCATCACCCCAGAGCCCTCCTTTTTCAGGTGAGGACACGGAAATTGAGGGGAAGTAAGTAATTTGCCCAAGGCCAGACTCGTAGTAAATGATAGAAGTTAGCATTATAGGGGGTTTCTGATTCCAACCTTTCCCCTTTTTCCATTCTAAAAGTGTAAGTCTAAGAATACATGCCACCAAAAACCCCTACAAAGTGAAGTCCTTCCTTTGTCTTCTCTCTTATAAGCAAATATCATGTATTGGTTCTAAGGCAGAAGAATGGTAAGGATTAGGTAATGACTTGCCTACTAGCTAGGAAGTATCTGAGGTCACATTTGAACACAGGATGTCTTTGTTTTTAGGACTAGTTGTGAAACCCCTAAACCTCCTCATTGCCACCAAATTATGATCTTAAATAATTAATAATTTAATTAAATTTAATTGAGCTTTTCATTGCTCAATGTGATCGTCTTTTCTCTGTTCTTCTCTATCTGCTATTTTGGATACTGTAGACCACTCATTCTACCAGTATAGATACCACTCTCTTCTAGTCCTCTGCTTGTCTGCCTACTTCTCAGCATCCTTTGCTAGGTCAGTATCACCACCATGGTCCCTCCTGATCCCTCCTCTTCTCCGTGCTCTCTCTTGGTGACCTCAATCAACACTCAGGGGACTAATTATCAGCTCTCTGCTGATGATTCATGGATCTATAAGTCTAGCCCCTGTCTCTTTACTGAACTTCAGGCTTCAGGTCTGCATCACCAAATGATTATTGGACATTTCAACAGGATGACTCAGACACTTTTCAAATTCAATGTGACTAAAATAGGACTCATTATCTTTTCTCCCAAACTCTGCCCTCTTCCAAATTTTTGTTTCTGTCTCACCATACTTTCAATTTCTCAGGTCTATAATTTCTGAGTTATCTTCAATTCTTCACTCTCTCCATTACGTCACATACTCAATCACTAAATCTTGTCATTTCTGCCTCCATCAATTCAATGCTACCCCTTCTATTTATTTACATATTCGCTGCCTTAATCAGGACCCTCAAAATCTCTCACCTAGAGTCTTCCAGCAGTATCCTAATTGGTTTTCCTGACTCAATTCTATCCCCATTTCAAAGTTATGCTTCACCTAGAAATCAAGTGATTTTTCAAAGGAAGTATGACCATTTCATTCCTCTATTCCTCTATTCAATAAACTTCAGTGGCTCCCTATTACATCTAGGACAACATTTCTGAAATAGAAAACCTTTTATAACTGGTTCCAACTCATCCTTTCAACATTATCCCACTTACACTCCCATATTTCAGTTTGTTGAATAATATGCTATATATATTTACATATATGCTTGTGGTCTCCAGCATTATAATATGATAGCATTTTACTCTGTTTTTCTTTTCTCTTTGTATCTCCAGTGCTTATCAGAATTCTTGGAACATACTAAGTGTTTAACAAATAATGGCTGACCAGGATTGAATTACTTGCCAGGTTCAGCAGGGGAGGGAAGGGAAGGAGGGAGGGAGACAATTTGGATCATATAACTTTGGAAGACTTATGTGGAATTTTTTTATTACATATAATTGGTAGTAAATTATAAGTTTTTTTAAATGAAAGAAAGTCTAAAAGAATAAAAATTTAAATAAAGAACACAAATAATGTTGAGTAACTGATATAATAATAGAAGTAACTTCTGACTCCATTAGAAAAATATTAGATGAATGAAGGTTGTGATGAACTCCATGCCTTCCATAGAATTTAGCATAGGGTTATCATTCAATAACTATTAAATGGTAACAAATAATAATTGCATAGTACAAGCTACATTTTCCATCTTCCTTACTCCTCCTCACCCCATCTATCCTTTTAAAGAGAAATAACACATCTTTTGGAATGAAGACTATAGGTTATACTTTTATAAAACAACAAAAAAGAGTAGAAAGTATATAAGAAATTGGCTGCTTCTATATTTTGTGGAACCAGCTAAGGGCATGAGAGAAGTCAAAAATTCACCTCTATTTCCAAAAATGTATTTTATAAGGATCTAAAAGCCAGCAATTTAACAAGGTAATATATTTTGTAAATGTTATAATTCAGTTAAAAGGAAGTGGCATTCATGAGGGCAAGATAGCCCACAGATACTCCTGCAGTCTAAGCATATCACCAGTTCTGAGTAACACCAAAGAGGACGAGAGGACTACTGAAAACCTCAACCGTAAAGAAAAAAAAAGCCAGCTGCCACAGTTATTACTAGGAAAATACCTTCACTATCTGATTTTGAACTCCGAAGATATTATCTAAAAAAGGAAAGCTGGTATGAGAGGATAGCTAGTAAAAAACACAACAAAGAGTGAGTCCTTTTTATTACCTTCTGGAACATTGCCAGAGAAAATGGCTAAATGTCTCAAATTAAAACACATTTTAACAAAGGATTTTTTAAAATAACTGAAAGGACTAGATTTAATGCAGTAAAAGGGCATGAATATTTAAGCATGTATGTATACATACAAAATCTTTTTTAAAAGTACTCTAAAGGGGATGGGGTTTGATCAATGACACATATAAAACCCAGAGGAATTGCGCTTCAGCTAAGGGAGGGGGCTTGGGAGAGGACAGGGAAAGAACATGAATCTTGTAACCATGGAAAAAATATTCTAAATTAATTAATTAAAAAAAAAATAAAAGTACTCTAAAAGTATTAGGGGGAAAATACCTAGTATAAGTTGTCAGAGCATATACTTTTTGGGAACTTTGGGATTCCTTCCAATTCTAATTTTATATTTTCCTCAAGAATTATTACATTCTATTTTTAAGCACTCTCATCACTTTTGTTAAAAAAATTTTTTCCCAGTATGTCTCTTACTCTATTATGTTGGAGATACAGAAATCCTCTCTATTCCACAGTTCTTGGAAAAGTACTCATCATGGAGGAAGTATTTCAATATAATCAATAATCAAACATATGTTAAAGACCTACTATGTGTCAATCACTGTGCTAAGTAGTGGGGAAATGGACAAAAATCAAACAATTATTGTCTTTAAGAAGCTAATATTCTAAGAGGGAAGACAACAAGCATATTTGTGGCTATGAAGAAACCCATACAGAATCGATATCAGTGGAAATTGAAGGGATGTCCATCGATTGGGGAGTGGTCGAACCTGCTGTGGTCTGACTGTAATGGTACACTATTATGCCATAAGAAATGACAAACAGGACAATCACAAAAAATCCTGGAAAGACTTGTATGAAGTGATGCAAAGTGAAGTATGCAGAACCAGGAGAATGTCATACACAGCAACAGCAATAATATACGACAATCAGCTGTGAATAACTTAACTATTATAAACAATGCAAGGGTCTAGGAGTAGAACCAAGGGAACATTAGATACAGTTACAGATTTAATAGTTGAAGAATAACTTGTAAAATATTTGTCTCCAGAGAATTAACTGAGAATCAGAAACACAAAAGAAACAAACTATATATTTTGCTGGATGATGCTTTCCATGGTGTGAGGAGAAAAGGAAGAGACTGAATAAAAAATAAATAAAATTCATAGAAGATTAAAGGAAGTTTGGAAAAAAACACCAACAAACAGGATCACTGAATTTATTATATACTTTTAAAAGTGGTATGTAATAGTGATTTCCAGTTTCATAGGCAATCCTATCATTTTCTCTGTATAGAAATCTTCATGTCTGTTTAAATTTAAAATGACAGAAAATACAAATTATTAAAAAAAATAGAAAACAATGCAAGGATGCAAGATGAGATAGATGGAGTCTGAATGAAGATTGAAGCATATCAGTCTTCATTTTATTTTCTTCATCAATTATAGGAAGAACATGGAAATATGTATTGTATGATATCACATTTATAACCTGTATAATATTATCTGCCAGCGTGGGGATGGGGTAGGAGGGGGGGAGAGAACACGGACTGCAAAATCTCAGAAAATGATCATTAAGACTGTCAACATGTAATCTGGAAGAAAAAAAAGAGGGTCAGATAAAGGCAGTCTTTATTGCAAGGATGTGAGGAGGCAGATTCTAGCAGAAAGGTTATTCAGGCTTGGATAGTTGGACTGCCAGTAAATGGAAATGAGTAACACATTAGAAGATTTAAAAGATAGCAAGGGGTCAGCTTGTCTTACATATCCCTCTGAATGTCACCTAAGTAGAAGATAAGCTCTTTTGGAAAGACCTCCATGAACTGATGCAGAGTGAAATAAGCAGAACCAGGAGACTATTGTACACAGTAACAATGATGTTGTGGAATGATCAACTGGGAGAGTCTTTGCCACTCTCAGCAATACAATGATACAACAATTCTGAGGGACTTGAGACCAAAAAATGCTAATCACCTTCTGAGAAAGAATTGCTGGAATACAGATGAAAGCATGTGATTTTTCACTCGTTTGGGGTTTTGGTTTTATAGGATTATTATCTTACAAAAATAAACAATATGGAAATGTTTTGCATGATAATACATGTATATCCCAGATTGAATTGCTTGCCAACTCTGGGAGTGGGGGGAGGAGACGATTTGGATCATATAACTACAGAAAACTTTATATAGAAGACTTAAGGGTTCCAGCAGACTACAAATATCAGTATTAGTCAAGTGTGTAGCCAAAAAAAGCTAGCATGCACTTAGGCTACATTCCCTGGAAGTATAGAGCCTATAATGACAAAGTAGATGGTTATTATTGGTCACACACTTATTAAACATTTCTCCCAGTTCCCGAAGCAACTGACACCAACAAGCTGTTGATCAGAAATGGTGAGGGGGCTTTAAATGACGATACCAAACATATGGAGGTATATGGATCAATAAGCAAATTTATGTACAAATAAGGTTGTAGGAACTGAAGATATTTAGTCTGGAAACTCAGGTGGAATAGGATAGCAAGCTTTAAAAATATGTGAAGGGCTCTTATGTGGAAAGGGATTATTAGACTTGCTCTTCTTGTCCCCAGAGGAACGAACGATGTGCAGAAATTGCAGGCTAGAAGATTTTAAGACAACGTAAGGAAAACCTTTCCAACGAGGAGAGCTATCCAAAAATGGAATGTTTGTCTTGGGGAATCATGACACACTTATCATTGGAAGCCTTCAAACAGAGGCTGTTTGACTATTTACTTAATCAATGGAGACTACGCTCATGAACAGGTTATGGATCATATCAGAGATCTCTGAGGCCCCTTCCAACTCTAAAATTCTCTGACTACAATTTAAGGAAGGGTATTCATCCTTGGGGAACAGGACAGACAGCTAGTTGCCATTTTTCAAAGGTTCTATGATGTTTTCCAAGACCATACACAGTTAATGTGACAAGACTGTCCCTGTGAAGCCAGGCTGCTTCATAATCTCATGCTCTATCTGCCATTATCACAAGCCTGGATCATATTTTTCAAATCAGAGAAAATAGTCGCATCACTAGAAACTGTAAATGTTTACTCTGAGCCATTGTTCAAGTGTGGGTGACGCAGAAGATGGATTCTGGGAGCTTTAGTGGCCCCATTTAAAACTAGTGAGCACAGAAGCCAAGTAAAGTTTTTGAAAGGAAAGATGGTGTCTGGATTTTCTAATTCCAAGAATATTAGACTTTTGGTCCTGATCACTAATTTATGGGTTGACTTTATTTTCTTTTTGCCATACATTCATTCGTAGGTCAGTTGGTGCTATTTGATTTCAATAAAACAATGAGAAAATCTTGCAATATTCTAGCAAACAAAATAAAGAGACGTAGATAGACGTCCTCCATGCTAGAAAATGAGACTAATGAAACAGGAAAAAGAGTGGGTTCCTTGTACTTAATAATCTCTCAATTCTTTGTCACATCTAAAATTCTATGATATGATGACTAGTAGAAAATGGTGGTTGTCAGTAAGTGAATAAGTGTCAATGTAGGGACCAGCAGGGGTTGGGGGGGAGAATGTTGACCCTTGATCTAAGAAATTTAAACTTAAATATATTATTCACCCAGTGGTTTTTCTTCTGCAAATAATTAATGTGCATTTTTCCCCTTGAAAATCATTTTTAAAATGAGTTAAAACAATGGTTTTTCATGCCTCCCCAATAGGAATTGCAGAAAAATGTTGGGAGAGAAGGGGTAGTCATGAAACTGGAATCGTGGCGGCCACCAGCTTAAAAATATCTGTTCAGTAGAATTTTGATATCAATCCAAATTCCCATTTATACAGGTAGCCAGGTTCCATTTGAACTAGCAATCAAGTGTCTAGCTAGAATGTTAATTCAAATAATTTTCCCAAACAGGGTGGGTTCAAGAGGTAATTTATGTGTTTTACCAGGATATTGTTACAGTTTTAGAATGAGACCTCCATGTTGGTAGGAGTGCTTTACTGCATGACCTCCACTTGCTGAATAGGCTACGTTCCCCCCTCAGAGGACCTGAATTTAGAGTAAACAACCTATTTTACAGGCTGCAAATTGCCTTGTTTACACGACTCTTCCAAGTCTCTGTCATGCAGTTTTTCCCCTACTCTCATTTGATATAATTACTGATGCCAGCTGAATTTAAGGACTACCATTTATTCTTGCAATTCTGTGGGATTTTTTTTCCCAAAGAGCCTTCTAATCTAGAGCAACCCTGGAAACCCAAATAGCATAAAGTTGCTTTAAATGGAGAAAGAATAGACTGCTCCAATCATAAATGAAGTCCTGGCACCCTTGGGTGTACAGTCAAGGTATGGAGGTCATTACAAAGCTTGCATTTATTTTAAAAAAGGTCTCTCAATATAGAGTCTGATTCACCATCTGTTCTGTATTCTTATTTATTATTGGGAGAGAGAATTTCTATTTTCCTTTAAGAGAAACTTTATCATTTCTACAGGCAATCCTACAACCATCTAAAAGAAATGCTTTACCTTAACTGTTACATAAAGGCTTTTAATGGGGACACACATTAGCAATGTAAAATACGCACTGCAGTCAAAATATATTTTTAGAGAATCAGCTGAACAATAAGCCCTGTACTTTTGTTTAAATTAAGATAGCTGAACCATTAAAATGATTTCCAGAATCCTTGGAAACGTGTCTTGCATAAGAAGGCATTCCACAGTCCCTAGGAAACACAAAGCATTCTACACTGTAATTTGTCAGCTGCCAGAATTCTAGAGTGTATCATTGCCTAATATGTTTTGTGGAAGCAATTATTCACAAATATTAAAAGTCACACCCCTTTTCTGGAATGTCCAATCCACTCGCCAGGAGCCAAACATTTAGATTGAATGTCTGTTCCCCCAAATTGTTTTTATTTTTGTTTTGTTTTTTAAACTGCCAAAGAATGATTTTTTGGCTGACTTTCCTTTTATACAAGTGGGAAAATACACTGGAAAAGAGTAATAAAACTTGGAAATGATTCTTTGGTAAGCTGCATTTCACTCACTGTCTATTTAAGCACTGTAGCCAGGGGAATAAAAATATAACCCAAAAGGAAAGCAAGATGAAAATCATTTAAAAAAAGATTTACAGCTAAAAATAGGGTTCAGAAATACTAATTTCTCTAACACTTTACTTTCTCGTATCGGGAAACACGAAGTGGGGAAAACTGTGGAACAACTAGTTCAGATGCTTAGGAACACAGATGGCAAGGCTTTCCAGAATAAATTGGGCACTGGTCATTCAGAATCTTTCAAGTAACTAATTAATACTCTCCCAAAAGGCCACTTTACTTGGCTAAATTAATCTCATACATTTATAAGAATATCTTAAACTATAGGCTAATGGAGATTTTTTTTTAAATAACATTTTAAGACTCAGACAGCTTGGGAGAAAATAAGAAGCTACATAGGTTCAGCAATTTTTCCTTAAGAATCGTTCCTTTAAAAAATTTTTTTTTTTACTGTTATATTGTTTCTTACATCATCACAATCCTCCAAAGTATCCTTCTCTCTCTCTTTTTTTTTTTTGGCCAGAGAGCCATCTCATACAACAGTGTATTTTAGAGAGGGGAAAAAAGTCAGCATAACTGATTAATACATTGAAAATGTTCAAAAACATGTGTAATGTGTCAACACTTGTGGACCTCCTGCCTCCACAAGGGAGTGGGTTGGGGGATGCCCTGCCAGAATACGTAGTTACTTCATTCAAGGACAACTTAATCTTTATAATATTGCTATATTTACTTTTAATTTTTAAATGTTTTATTTGTGTGTGTTGTTCTTTCCATTTACACTGTTGTAGTTATTATGTAAATTGTTTTCTTTGCTTAGAGTATTTTCCTCTGCATCAGTTCATATAGATTTTCCCATGTTTCTTTGTAGTTATCACACACATCAATTCTTATAGCACAGTAATATTCTCTTACATTCAGGTGACACAAATTTGTTTAGCAATTCCCCAGTTGATGGGTTGTCTTAATTTGTTTCCAATTCTTATCCATTGTAAAAAAATATCATTATTTAAATTGCAAAGTTTAAATTCCTTTTGAGAAGAATTTTAGGTAAAGAAGATGCTACCTCTCTGAATCCAGAACTGAACTGTTGGAGAAGCCACCATCAAGAAGCCTCCAGACCACAAGCTGCACAAAATTGAACTTTGGGTGTGGTTGATTGAACATTTATTTGTATGTATACTTTTATGCCAAAGGGGACTGCCCCCTAACGGCTTTTTGTCAATGTGTTCAGCAATTATTGGTTTTATTCTTTTTTCTCTTATCCTCATACTATTGTAATCTTTTAAGTTTATTATGTTTTTATGATCCTTTTGGGGAAAAATTAATTTTTCCAAAAATGATCTTCGGGGGAATGTAAAAAATAGACTCGAATACAGGACTACAATCCCCATGAGCCTTTGCTCCACTTCCCCAGAATGCCTTGTAATCTCACCTGGGCCAAGATCCAGAAGGTATTTAAGCTGATTCAAAGGCTTTTGAGAGGCTCTCTCTTGGCTCTCTTTTGGACTTCCGTTTTGGAGCAGGCACATCTCTTGCGTGATGTGAGGTTATTGTGTCTAGGCCTCTGGCCTAGGCACATGTTTCTTACTTGTATATTCTTTAATCTTTAACCTTTAATAAACCTCTAAAAAGTATAATACTTCTTGCAGAGAGAAACTAATTTCTACCTGCCTCAGTCTCCCCATATTCCCTAAATTTTAATCTTTACACCATCTCAGAAAAGTTCTGCTCTAAGTAATTTGGAGTAGCTGGGCACTTTCTCCTTATTGATGGCTTTACTGGAATATACATGCCCAGCAATGAAGGCTCACTTTCAAATAATATAAACATTTTCAGGGCAGTTAGATGACTGAGTGCCTGGATGGAGACAGGAGGTTCTAGGTTCGAGTATGGCCTCAGATACTTCCTAGTTGGGTGATGCTGGGCAACTCACTTAATCCCAATTACCCAGCCCTTGTCACTCTTCTGCCTTGAAACTAATGCTGATTCTAAGATAGAAGGTAAAGGTTAAAAAAAAAAAGGGTATAGACATTTTAGAAACTTTATTTGCAAAATCCCAAATTACTTTCCAAAAGTGTTTGTGTCATTTCATAGCTCCACCAACAAAGTGTGTCTTTCTGCAACTCTTTCAATATGGACTATTGCCATTTTTGCCAATTTGCTGGCAATGAGATGTGCACTTCTCTTATTTGGGGGGATTTGGAGCTTTCTTTTATATGGTTGTGAATTCTTTGTAATTCTTTTGAAAATGAACTGCTCACATCTTTTGACTTATTTAGTGAAGAATTTTATTATTATTATTACCTATAGATAGTTGTTTGTGTGTGTTGGATATCAAATATATATCTTAACAAACTCTTATCAGAGACATTTGATACAAAATTTTTTCCCCCACTCAATTACTTCCCTTCTCATCCTACATGTATTATTTTTGTCTGGACAGGACCTTTTCAGTAATCAATTATCTGTTATATCTTTTGTAATTGTCTCTCTCTCTTCTTTTTAGGAATATTTCTCCTGGAGCAATTTGGAACTATGGTCAAAGGGCTATAAAACTGTGCATACCCTTTGATCTGGAAATATCCCTACTGGGTCTAAGAGAGATAATAAAAAAGGGGAAAGAACCTACTTGTACAACAATATTTACAGCTGCTCTTTTTGTGCTGGCAAAGAATTGGAAATTGAGGGAACAATTTCCATCAAAATCCCCATCGACTGGGGAATGACTGAACAAATTGTGGTAGATGTTGGTAATGGAATACTCCTGTGCAATAAGAAATGATAAGCAAGATGATTTCAGAAAAAGCTGGAAAGATCTGCTTTAACTGATGGCAGCGTGAAATAAACAGAACTGGGTCAACATTGCACACAATAACAGCAATATTGGATGATGATTATCTGTGAAAACTTGGCTTCTCTCAGCAATACACTGATCTGGGATAATCCTGAGAAAGAACTGTTAGTCTCCTTTCACATCAGTTTATTTTTGGTTTTATTTTGGGGTTTTGGTTATGTATCAGTGTGCTCTTTCAACAATAACAAATAAAAATAAAATGCATGACAATTAAAATAAAATTAAAAAAAGAATATACCTCCTAGAAGAACCAGGAGATCATGGTGCACTGTAATAGCAATTTTGTAATGCAATGATGCTCAACTGTGAAAGACTTGGCTACTCTGATCAATACAATAATCAAAAAAAAAAATTCCAAAGAACTCATGATGAAAAAATGCTATCCACCTCACCTCCTGAGAACTGATGAACTCTTAGTGTACAGTGAAATGTAATTTTCTCACTTTCTTTTTCTTGCTTTAAAAACCATAAAAATATATTTTAGATGATTTTACATGCATAATTGATATATTACTTTCCTTCTCAGTGGGTGGGGGAGGGTTTGAGGGAATTCAGAACTCAAAACGTTTTTAAAAAGAAAAAAATGTTAAAAAATAATAAAATAACATGTTAAAAAATAAAATATCTCCTACTCATAGCTACGGGAGGTATGTGATCTGTTTCTGTTCTAATTTTTTTTCTAATTTTGTTATCTTTAATATTAAGGTCACATATCCTTTTAGGAGGCAGATACCAGATGGCTTAGTGGCTTGAGTGTTGGAGTGGTCTGGAGTCAGATCTAAGTTCAAATCCAGCCTTGGACACTTACTAGCTGTGTGATCCTGGGCAAGTCACTTAACCTCTGTTGCCTTAATTCACTAGACAAGGAAAGGGGAAACCACTCCAGAATCTTTGCCAAGAAAACCCCATGGATTGTATGGTCTAAAGGGTCACAAAGAGTTGGACATAATAGAATGACTGAATGGCAACATATCCATTTAGAATATGTATTGTGGAATGTGGCATGAAATGTTGGTCTAAGCCTAATTTTTGCCATTTTGCTTTCTAGTTTTATTAGTAGTTTTTAATCAAATAGTTTTTTCTTAGGTAACTTTGTTTTCTCTTTTTTTCAAACATTAAAACATTCAAACAAGTTCTTTTATTTCTGAATCTCCCTTGCCCAATCTGTTCCATTGATCTATATCACTATTCTTTAATCAAAAATATATTGTTTTGATGATTGATGCTTTACAAAATAATTTGAGATCTGGAAGTGCTATTCCCATTTGTCCTTTCCTCTTTTCAACCTTTTCCATTGATATTGCAGATCTTTTGTTTTTCATAACGAACTTTATTATCTTCTCACTTTCTAGAAAGTTTCCTCATAGTAATTTGATTAAAATGTAAGCTTAATTTTATAAATTTATACAAGTTTTTTTGTGTGTGATACCCAGATATTTTATGCATTTTGTTTTTATTTTGAACAAAATGGTTCTTGTGTTTTGTTCATATCATACAGAAATACTGCAGATTTCTGACTCTGTTGAATCTATCATTTCAATTCAGATCTTTGCTGATTTTTTAGGTTTTTCCTAGGGATAGTTTTAATCTCTTCTTTACCTGTCTTTAAGACTATCTTTTTTTTTCTCTTATTTTATTACTATTTCCAGAACTTTATTAATTCATCCTAGGGAAAGGGAGAATCCTTGCTTCACTCCTATGTTTACCATAAAAGGTTCTAGTAAATACCCTTTGCATATAATGTTTGTTTTTGATATATATTTCTAAATGGTTTCTCAAGTCTATACTTTGTAGAGTTTTTACCATAAAAGAATACTGTTCTTCATCAAAGGCTTTTCCTGCATCTATTGAGATAATCATGTAGTTTTGAATGCTTTGGTTTTTAATATGTTTAATTATGCTAATTGTTTTCCTAATATTGAACCATCCTAATGATGAACTCTCTCTTGGTCAAACCCCACTTGGTCAAAATGATTTCTTGGCTAAATTGCTGCAATCTGTTTTGATAGATTTTGTTTAAAAATTTTGAGCCAGTGTTCATTAATGATATTGGCCTACCATTTTCTTTATTTTATTTGGTTTAGGTATCAGGATTATATTTCATAAAAGGATTCTGGCAGAGTGCTTTCTTTCTCAGTTTTTGAGAATAATTTGTGAAGTATGGGTGCTGCTCTTTCAATGTTCTACTAAAATTCTCCATCCAATCCGGATGAGAAGTTTTTTATTTGGTAGCAGTTCTTTTTCAGCTAAATCAATTTCCTTTTATGAGATTCAGTTATTTAAGATCTCTAACTAGTCTCCTAATATTTTGGGTATTTTATATTATTGAAGGTATTCCTTCATTTCTTTTGTTTTCTTACTTTTGCTAGCAAATAACTATAGTATGTTCAGATTATTCTTATTTCTTCTGGTTTTTCTGTGAATTCTCCTTGCTCATTGTGCTAATTTGTTGACTGGATTTCTAATTTTCTTTTTAAAGTGAATTAGCTAAGTATTTACCAATTTTTTAGTTTTAACGAGTCTTTAGTTTTACTATTTCTATGGGATATTTTTGTTTACAATTTATCTATTTCCATTCTGATTTTAATATCTCCTCTTTTATGCTTATTTAGGTTTATTTGTTGACTTTCTAAGTTTTAAAGGCATAATAAATTCATTAATCTTCTTTTTTTCCACTTTGCTAATGTATATTTTGATGAAGATATGATTTTCCCCTTGAGGAGTGATTTAGATATATCCCCCAAATTTGGGTATATTATTTCATCATTATTACTTTGTTCTCTGTACTCTTTTTTTCTATGAGATGTCCTTTGACTTACTTGCTATTTAGGAATTCACTGATAAGTCTATTTGAGTCTTTATTTTTTGTTTGTGGTCTCTAAACCAATTTCTATTGTTTTATGCCACAATCTATAAAGGATTATTGACTATCTTTGCCTTTTTTAATTTGCAATTTCTCTGTGTCCTAGTACATGGTCAATTTTTGTTATAGAGAGAAATATGTCTATCCTCTTCCTGTCCCATTTAGATGATATCATGAGTCTTTCAATTCTAGTTTCTCCAATAACTTGATCAGTTCCATATTTTCAAATTTGTTTATCTTTCTGTTAGACTAATCCAGAACGGAGAAATAGGAACAGAGGGACTAAAAGGGGATAGTGAACTCTTTTGTCATTATCGTGACACTTTATTATGTTTCTTTTGGAATTTGGAGTGTATATGTTTATTGCTGATATTAGTTTGTTGTCTATAGTTCCTTACAGCATAACATAGTTTCATTGTTTAGCTTTTTTCTCTGAATATTTGTTTTTTTATTTGCCAGATATATTCCTACTTTTTGTATTCTCTTGATACATAGTAAATTTTAAAAAATCCATATTTCTCTATATTTTCTACATTTTTCTAAGATGCTTGGACCATTCAACTTGTAAACACGGTATTATATTCCTTTTGTAACTTTAAACCCCACTACTAATTTACACTTTCTCCCAGTAAAATTTTCTTCCCAATTGCTTCAAATTTCCTCTCTGGGTCTGTGCTCTCCCACTCTCCTAGGTGCTGGGTGGGTGCAGAGCCAAGATGGTGGCTTGGTAGGAACAAAAGGTGGAACTGCTCCAAGAACTCTCCCAGTCGCCTAGGTGACAGTTATTCCCAAGAGTCCCAACTCCCCTTCTCTGAAAGTAGGACAAGTAGAATTTTTAAAGCATTAAATCCTCTAGGCTATTCCTGGCACATGGTCCCTGGGTGACATCCTGAACTCTCATGTCTCTTTGGAACACAATCCCTTTTCCTGAGTTTTTTGGTGGCACAGACTAGTGCTATCAGAATTTTACTTCCTTTGTATTTGCAGTTCTCTTTCCTTATGGCTTACAACATTTCTTGTTTCTGAATTAAAATATTGAATTTAACTATGGATACGTGAATCTGCATTCTTTTTCTTTCTTCTCTAGTTCTGTAGGTGATCTGTGAATTCTTGCCATTGACATTTCATTTTCCATGTTCAGAAGTCTTCTGCTATTTCCTTAATTAGGGTGCTATTGTTTTTTCTTGTCCTATCATGTTTTTCTGGGAGACCCATGATCCTTAGGTTATCACTATGCCTTTTGTCTTCAAGATTATTTTCTTTGAAAGTTACTATTTTTTTGTTCTCTTCTTCTTTTCTGTATAGTTGCATTCCCAATTTATTATTCTCTTTTGTGTCTTTTGTGACACTTGCCATTGCAGATTCCAATTTTTCTATTCTGCTTACCATTCTCACTGTGGAGATGGCCATAAATTCTACTCTTATAAGTCCCATTTTTCTTTAGAATCATTCATATACATGTTGTGATTCTCTATTTTTCTCAGATTCCCCTGGGTTTTCTGTCTCAAAGTTTTGGATCATTTTCCTTTGTTTTTATAGTATTTATTCAGAAGTGCTTGATGAATTCACTTAGCTAGATCTTGAGGTCATATTTCCTTCTGTTGCTAACATTTTCCCTGTTGATTTATCTCTTTATGTTTTGTCTTTGAGTTTTCTTCTTCCTGAGATCTTTGGTATGTTAGTCTTTTTTCCCCCCTCTTGAATTTCTCTCAATTGTCTTCTGATTCTTTCACTTCTGATGGTGGCTTCTTTGGGGAGGATGGATGGCAAAGCCTCTCCGCTTCCTCCCATGATGAATAAATGACTGCTCACCAGCTCCAAGTGACTTCTGTGGTTTTTACTGTGCTTTTGCACTGAGGGGCTATTATCCACTGACTGTTCTGTCTGGAGTCTGGGTCTCCACCACACCACAAGCAGGGAGGGAGCCCTGGGATCTAGAGGTAGGTTTAATTATAACCTACGCAGGGTACCTGACTTTGCGAGTGCATCCTTGCTGCTGGGAAGCTTGGGAAGTCACGAGAAGGATGCTGAATGAGATCAAGGTCAGTGAGTGGCCATTCATGGGTTTGGGTTTTGTTTGTTGGTTTGAAATCTTTTGGATCCCACGTGTCCTGGACCATGCCAACAGGTGAAGCTGCTTTATCTTGGGCACATTATTTCTGTTTCAGAAAGGGTTGAGAGGTCAGAGGCTTCAGAGAAAATGTCCAGCCTGCCCTCTCTTTTTGCTCACATCTCGATGGAGCCAACTATGTTCTTCCACTTACTCCCACCATTGTTCCTCTCATGCCAATGGCACGGCATGATAATTCTCAATGATGAGGCCAGGTTTTCAATGCATGACCCTGCCCTCATAGGCTCAATTTCCAATGATGTAAGTAAGAGTCCTTGCTACAAATCTGTTATAACTTTTTTCAATCCACTTTTTACAAGATTCTATGTACGCAACCTGAGAATCAACACTCACTGATCCATCACTCATTTAATATGGCTATTTGACTCCATTATACAGAAGTAACAAAACTTAAGACCACAATGTATCTAAGGATCTACCACATATAACCAAAATGTCTCTGACATTTTTGAGTCCTGAGCACACCTCCTCTTCCTCACCACCATAACAAGGTATCAGGAAACAATTCCTATCATGAAAGTGTTTTGCATGATTTCACAATTATAATTGATATCACACTGCTTGCCTTTTCAATGAATGGGAGGAAGAGAATTTAGAACTCAAAATGAAGAATACAAAGAATGCCAAAGGTAAAAAATAAAAATCTGGGAAAGGAATAAACAACAACAACAAAGAATAGCCATCCAAAATGATCATTTTCCTGAAAAGACTTACCTGAACAGATGCAAAGTGAAAGTGAGCAGAACCAGGAGAATGTTGTATACAGTAACAATAATACTGTACAAAAATCAACTGTGAATTATTTAGTCTCAGAAAAACAATAATCCAAGACAATTCCAAAGAATTTATGATAAATGCTATTTGTATTCAGGAAAATAAATGATAGAGCCTGAATACAAATTGAAGAATATTATTTCTCTCTTTATTTGTGCATGTTTTCTTTTACAACATGACTAATATGAAAATGTTTTGCATGATTGCAGATATATAATCTGTATCAAATTACCATCTCAGGGTGATGGCGGGGGAGAATTTGTTACTCAAAACATGTTTTAAAATTGAATATTAAAAATTGTTTTTACATACTATGGAGGAAAATAAAATATTATTTACAAAATAAACATTTCTATCTAACTCTTAAAAATGACCAGATACATTATTTCATGGATGATGCTCCTATCAAGGAGTTATCATTACATTTTTTCCAGCCCTATAATAAGCCCTTAAAAATGTCATGAAGTATTGATAACAAGATGATTTTTTCTCTTCTTTCCACAAGCCTATTTTTCAAAACTGTAAAATAAAAATCTTTAAAATGTAATGAAGATACAAGTAGCTGTCTCCTTATAACAATGCCATTAAAAAAAACAATGATATTTTCTTCACTTCATAAACAGCAAAACTGATTATGTGCCCACTTGAAGGGAGAGGTTATATATTTTCCCACGTCACTTTGTAGCTTGAATTGATACAGTGCTTTCCATTTTTCAAAATGCTTTCTTTATAATAACAACCACCACCACCATAACCACGAGAAGTAAAGTATCTCTAGTATTGTCATCTTCATTTTTCAGATAAGGAAACAGATCCAGAGGGATTAAGGTCACACAGTAAACACCCAAGCGAGGAGTTAAACCTCCTATCTCTTTTTATCCAGGTCTTTTTCTATTTTTACTCAACAGTGACTGCCCGAATGGGGATGCTCCACAAATACATCTGATTGACAATCACACAAAAATTAGCTGGAGCCAGAAAGAAATGAAGGGAGCAGCGAGGTGGCTTGGTGGCTAGAGTGCCAGGTAGAAAAGGCAAGAAAACTTTATTTTCCAGAGTTCAAATCGGATCTCAGATACTTACTAACAATGTGACCTGAGCAAGTCACTAAATCCAGTTTGTCTTAGTTACCTCATCTAGAAAATGAGCTCAGAAAACCCCAAATGGGGTAACAAAAAGTCTGACACCCAGCAAAGGCATTTTTAAAGAAACGGATAAAAAAGATATCCATTATTGCTATTTGAACCCATCTAATCCAGCACAACTTTGATCCTGGCTGGTTTGACATCTGGGGAAAATGAAAGGCGCGTGTATTTTTTTTTGGGGGGGGATAATATTCACAACAGTTTGGACTATCTTCCCCCCAAGTTTTACCTCCTGTGCTCCATAGCTGACTAATTACAAGGCTTGGCACCATCAGATGCCTCATGAAGACTGGAGCGGCTTGGAAACCAGGGTTTCGACAACTAGGGAGTTATACTGGGTTAAGTCACAACTTCTTTTACTGTGGATAGTCCTGATCACATCACTCCCCTAATCGCCAGGGCTCTTTTCACTGCCTCCAGATTCAAATACAAAACACCTTGTCTGGCATTCAAAGCCCTCTTCTATTTTACTCCAGCGATAAGGACGTCCTGGCTGTTCCATGAACAGGATAAACCATCTCTTGGCATTTTCTCTGGCTGCCCCCCAAGCCCAGGACTCTCTCCCTCCTCCACTCCGCCTACTGACCTTTCCTGAAAGTCTTCCCCAGCCCCTTTCAATTCTAGTGCCTTCCTGATGCCAATTACTTCTTATTTCTCCTGTACAGAGCTCACTTTGTATATTCTGTTGGCATGCTCTCTCTCTCAATAGATTGTACGCTTCCTGAAGGCTGGAACTGGCTTTTGGTGCTTGGCACAAAACCTGGCACATAGTAGGAGCTTCATCAACATTGGATTGATGGCTACAAGGTGTTCAAATATTTTCAGAAAAACAAAAAATCTCTGATCTTAAGAGGAGCCTTTCCTGTATTTGTATTTGAAGTGCTGCAGATCTACCTATGACCTATCTGGCTAGGAAGTGAGCCCCTCAGAAAAGAAGGCTTCCTTTACCACAGTGATGGAATACTAGAGTAAAGGTGACTTCTGATTCCATTTTTTTCCTCTTTCCTGCCACGGGAAGAAAGCCCTTGTTGTTCAAGGCTCCTCCTGATAGAGGAAAAAAATCCTTAAAGAAATTCCCAAGAAAAGGTCTCCACACCTCACACAGAATTTTCAAAGGATGGCGATTTGATACTATCATAGTCTCCTTCATTATGGTAACAAATAATATGAAATAAAGTGACATATAGTAATTGACCTTTTTTTTTTTTGTGAGGGGTCAGACTTATGATTTTTACCAGTGGAGGGAGCTCACTGGCAGAGACAGAAACTTATAGTCAATTCAGAATTCTGGAAGTTTTACTCAGTCACAGACAGGTTAAGTGGTTTGACCCCTAGCTGGCCACTCAGGTAATTTGTGTCAAAGCAGGATCAGAACCCAGGGCTTCTTGATTATAAGGACAATCTACACAGTCAGTCAAAATTCATCTTCTCTAAACCATATTTTGCATTTAAATGTATATTGCAATTATACCTGACAGTTAATAAGTGCACAGAAGTCCATATTATCAATGGTCACTGTCAATCAGATGGGATTATTCCATGGTGAAAGTGTTCACATCTAAAAACTGCTGTTGCAACTGGCTCTGAATGATCCAGGGAGGACCTACCGACATCACAAATCACTCTATTATCTAAAAAGAGGGCAAATCAGCCAGTCTGAGATCTGTATGGATTCTGAGATAGAGCAATGGCTTCAAGTCATCCTCATCTTATTTTATTAATTTGTTGTATTAATTCCTTTATTTTATTAATTAATTGTATCAATTTCTTTATTTTACTAATGAATTTTATTTTATTAATTTATTTTTATGAATTATCTGCATAATTAAGAGATTGAGGTAATAACTTCCAAAGGATTCAACAAATCCTTTTGTAATAATTTTGTTAAAAAGCCTAGAAGTAGAATAACACCTTTGAAAAATGGAATACGATCCCCAGGTGTCTGAGGGATAAAATATTGGCACACGGTAATAAGAAGTGACCTAAAATATGTCAGTTTCTCATTTAGCTTATTGTTGATCATGATCATAAAATGATATTTACGCAACACTTGCTGAACTGTGCTCCCAGACATGGCAGGGATGGAATAACTCACTCTGCTTCTGCCCTTTATTTAATGCTCTCCAAGGTGGAGCTAGCTCCTAAGTGCCAAAACTTAGGGTTCTCTTCATCTGAAGCAATGCATGGAAGGTCATACATCTTGGCTCAATACTTTGCTGACTTACTCAATGAAAATTTGGCAGGAGGACAGCAGTTTTCTTTCTTTTCCCCCCCCATGAAGGCTGAACCTAAAGCATTGCTGGAGGCAGGGAATTTATGTAAATGGGCAGGTTCTCTCTCTCCCTAGGAACATCTCTGCCAGAGTCACACTAACTATAGTACATGATCCTATGACTTCCTGGAGGCTAATTTTAAGCATAAGGGGGTGCCTTAAAATTAATCAATATCTAGCAATACAAACAGGAGCCAATTCCTTTTTGCTTACTTTTAAAAGACTGGAGAGAAAAAAAACCAGAGCTCTGTAGCCCTAGACAAATGTGTAGAGCCATATCCAGTTTCCTAAGGGACCAGGTCCATTGGCTATGGGGCCAGAGGCAGATGGAAGGATGGAAAATGGAAGATTCCTAAAAGAGGTCTGATCAAAAACCAAAACGATGTGTAAAACACCATGCAAGGCTCTGGGGATGCAATCATTTTCATCAAGACCTTTATGCTCCCTTGTCAAAGTCAACATCCACAGATGGGTATTTTGGCCAAATGATTTCTCTTCCAGTATTTCTGCGATTTTTTTTTTTATTATTAGAATGAACTATGACCCAGGTAGAAGAGAGATTTTCTTCCTTTTTTTTTTAATCAGAAAGCTGCCACCAAGTTTGTACCTTATAAATCTAGATTGGTTAGTGTGAGGAATCACCAAAACCATTCAACTGGTTCACCCATGCCCTGGAGAGGATTCGCTATTATAGCTTGTTTTTTCTTCTCCTACTCTTGTAAAAATCATCCTCCTTTGCTGCTGTTATCACTTTTATCCATGCCCTTCATTTACTTCCCTTGCCTCTGGTCCATATCCCTTTTTTCCCTTCCTTGCTTCTTAAATTCTGCACAATCCTTTCTCTGTTGAGGCATCTGTTCTCATTTCTTCTGACTTTCATAACAGACACAGGAATAAACAGCACAGCTCTAGCCCAGTGCCAATTCTCTCTTTTAAAATTCATTTGATGAGTGTCTTTCGCTACTGGCAGCACCCCCTCTTTTGCTTTGTGCATCTGATTGACCCTTTCATGCTTCTCTTCAGCTATATTTAATTACAATTTGTGATTTGTGATCACACTAGATTATCCATGCAGCTTTTCTAGTTTGTGTGAAATTATCACTTGATTTGTGCTTTAAAAAAAAGGAAGCTATTTCTTTATAATGTGGATTCTGGAGGAGGTGTGGAATTATAGCTGTAAAGGAAACAGTCGCTATGCTTACAGTTAATTACTTGAGAAATCACACAGAGACTTCTTGAGTTTTTCCTCTTTCTATAAAGAGAAAGAATGAGAGCAGAGAGAGGAAGGAGAGAGGGGAGAGAGAGGGGGGAAGAGAGGGACAGAGGGAGGAACAGAGGGAGAGACAGAGAGAGGGGAAGAGACAGCAAGAGGAAGAGGGAGAAGTAAGAGATGGAGAGAGGGAGATAAGGAGAGAGAGACTGTTACATTTACATTTAACTGGCTACAATTAGGAATAAGGAAACAGGCCACAAAAAGATCCATTATACTTTTGGAGGCGCTCTCTCATCAAAACAACCTGTGCAAGATGGGTACTATGACCCTCTCGTGAAAAGGAGAAACACATAGCATTATATATTTATAAAGGGCTCCCCTGTCTGTCTCTTCGTGGTATTGTGAAATGATCTTGTAAGGAGTGTGGGAAATGCAAAATTATTATGAAGCAGCTTCCTAGGAATCACAAAAGAGACAGCAAAAGAGCACTCTATTAACCTCAAGAAGACAGAGTCAGCAGAGCTTTATATATTAAAGCCAGACTGCCATAACTAATTAAAAAATAAATTCAAATTCTGTTGGTGCTACACCTGGTAATTATGTTAACTAGGTTTTACAGCTCCCTCTCTCCCAGTAAGACATGGTTTCCAAACCATTTTTATTCTTTACACAGGCATAAAGAGGATGTAAAAATATGCAATCAAATCAAATCAATAAATATGTACTGAATACCTAACCTATGCAAGACACAGTAATGAATAACCATCGCTAACAACCAACCACAACAAAAACCACCCTCCTCTTCAGGCAAGGGAAAGGGAAGATTTTATAAATCATGGAGCATCATTAGGGATCATTTGAGGTGGGTCCAGCTTGGAGGCACAGGGATGACATTAATAATTTCCTGAGATCCTTTCTAGTCCTGTGACAAAGACTAAACTAAACAAACAAACCCCCCCCCAAAAAACATGAGTCATGGTTTTTTGATTGCCAATATGTCTCCAGGGAGGATATTTCTTCAATTCCCTGCAGGTGTCATGCTGTCATTAGAAGTTCTCAATGAAAATCTTGAACTAGATGTTCTCTAAGGTCTCTTTTAGC
Source organism: Monodelphis domestica (assembly GCF_027887165.1). NCBI lineage: Eukaryota > Metazoa > Chordata > Mammalia > Didelphimorphia > Didelphidae > Monodelphis > Monodelphis domestica. Next base: position 227,929,732 of record NC_077234.1, on the reverse strand, counting down.
ACTTAGATTTTATGATTCTATTATATACATAATTTTTTTCCTCCACTGTAGTCATAGAAGTCAATCCTCACCTTGTCCTCTGGTTCTTCTTTCTTTCCTCCTATATTTCTTTTTTCTTTCTCTCCCCAAAACTTCATCTTTCTTCCTTCCATTTTCTCTCTGCATGCTTTGCATTAATTTAATTAATTAAAACAATTATTTAATTTAAACAATTGTGTTCAATTTACATAAACTGTTTCAGCTAGGTGGCACAGTGGATAGACTCATTTTCTTGAGCTAAAATTTGGCCTCAGACACCTTCTTGCTGTGATGACCCTGGTCAAGTCACTCAACCCTGTTGGTCTCTATTCCTCATCTGTAAAATGAGTTGGAGAAATAAATGGCAAAACCACTCTAGTATCTTGGCAAATGGAGTCACAAAAAAAAACAATAATAAGTAAATAAGAAACGACTGAACTACAAAAGGTTTTCTAACTTTTTTTTTAATTAGCAGAAATGCGAACATTTTTTTGCTCACTTTTTTTATTTAAAGTGGTTTTATTTTTCTTTCAAACCCTAAGGATAGCCTTCAAAATTTTCATGCCCATTAGTAACTATGTTGGCAACTTATGGGTGGGGTGCCTATTATGGAGATGAAGATAATCAAAGCTGAGAGAATTTAATAATTTAAATTAATTGCCCCAAGTCACACAGGATGAAAGTTGCAATTTAAATATAGGTCTCTTGAACCTAAGTCCAATCACTCTGGACTAGTTGGCCAGATAGTTTAGTGGAAAGAGCAATGCACTTCTTGGTCAGACAGCCTCAGTTTCCTCATCTGAAAAGTGAGGAAATTATACTGGAAAAAACTCCAGAGTTTTCCCTGAACTTTATAAATTCTATAACTCACCTCTTAAAAATGCTAATACACCAGGAACAGATGCTAAATATTATCTTTAAAAATTTTTTCTAATAAACTAAAACACGGTAACGGTCCATTTAAAATTACTTAAAAATTACCTTGAAAACTCATTGCCTTTTCTTAGCTTCTTGAGGTTAAATTAGAATGAACTAACTGCATGAATTCTCACTAAATACATAAAGATAAAGTCAAGCATAGACTAAGTCCTTCAAATTTGGAAATTAAAGCACTGATCAAAAACAGTCTCAAGGTTTCTGGTTCTAAATAGGTTTCATTTTTATGGAGCTTCACAAGCAAGGGTAGTTACTTGGTAAAAACACAAACTTTAAAAAGAAAAACAGCTGACACCACTCTTAGGCCAGCTCAGAAAAGCAATGGTTTCCTTAAAACAGATGTGCTGGCCCCACACTACCTGTCACACCCAATTACTGCATAAATCTCTACAACTTGATTGCAAGAAAATTTGTCTAATATTTACTGAACTTCCAGCAAATTTTAACTAAAATATTAAAGATTCAAAATTTACCGAAACACATTTTGAAAAGTAGACCACAAGGACAACAGTATCTCAAAGGAAAAAGTAATACTGGTTTGAATCCATTTGGTATCCACTTGCTTTTAAAAAAGGGGCAGAGATAATTTTCCAGTGCAAATAAGACCTTTAATTGAAGGAGAAACATTATTTACTTGTTACTAATAGATACATAATAGATGCTCAATAAATGCTTCCTAAATTAGTGAATAATATGTCTGGATTTAAGACCAACATATCACATTACCTACCCACACACGAGTACCTAGATAGTAGAAAGTCCCTATTTTTAATAAGAAACCAGCCCTCAAATTCTGGGTGGCCTTCAATGTCAGTATCAGCATGCAAACAGTAATTAAATTAGAAGGCTTGAGACTCTCTTGATAAATACATGGCTTTTTAAAAAATTTACTTTAAAAGTCAGACAATAAGGGCAATATATGTTATTGCTAAACATTAAATTCACATTTATGAGTCGTACTCAATAACTATCTACAAAAGCACTGTAAACAGATGACAAATAAATGTAAACAAATGCAAAAAAAAAAGTCAACTCATCCAAAGGAAAAAGGTTTCTTTGTTTACTCACAGAGGGATGCTCTTGTACCTTATTCTTTAGGTACAGTGTGGCAGTCAAGCTCCCTCTCTATTCTCTAGCTCCAGAGAATTTACTTTTCTTTGTCCAATCAAAATGAAAACAAAACTAAATCTCTTTGACTCTCTGTACCCCAATGCCAACTGGTCTTTCACCTATAACATTTTGCATTCTGTTAAGTGTGATCTTATATCTTGAATATTTCCGAGAAGGAAAAGATACCACTAAAGACTAGAAAATAATGAAAGTCCAAAAGGAAGTAATACTTATTAATATTAATTAATATTTTAATAGATATTAATAGATATCTATATCTATTAATTATAATAGATATCTCTATATATAATAAATATAATTATAATAGATATCTATACAGATAGATATTAATATCTATTTCTCTCTATGTAGATGTGTATCAAATAGAAATCTGAAGTGAATGTCTCTTTGGCCTCAGATATTTCATTATAAGATAATGGTATTTATTATTTCCCTACAAAATGATTTTCTTATAGGGACACATACAAAGTAAATAGTCCAATATCTGTTGAATCTTTTTAAAAACTGGACTGGATTCTAATTTGACAATACACACGAGGATGGAGAAAATACCACGACCCGCTATCAGAATTCTGGAGCAGGGAAGGAGTTCCCAATCTCTTAAAAAAGGAGGCAGTCCTTTGAGCTTTCTCTTCTCAACCAAGACAGCCCCAAATGTGTGGGAACAAGAGATGGATGACCCTTGACCCCGACAGTCGTGGATCCTGTGCTTTAACCTAGTATCTTTTAGAACAGAACACTCCGTAGACAGTTGACTTCATAAATACTGCTTGCTGACTGAAAGAGGAAGAATTTACCTGACTCCTGGAGATAACGATATACCAAAAAATTCACTTCGTCGCTGGTTATGCTCATCTTAGCCCCACCTCAAAATGATGAGGTTTATAAGAAGTGTGGTCCACCCTCTGTTAAAAAAAAGGAGAAAAAAAAGAACAGCCATTGGTACACTACCTCCTTGGATTGTATTGACTTTAGGAACGATGGAGGAAAAGGAGAGACATGATTATGTACACGCATTAAATGATGAGTGTCCGACATCAAAGTATCTTGGTCCATAGCTCCCACTCTGCGATGCGACTCGGATGTGCCCAGAGAGCTTCCACACGGAGGTTATGTATCGCTAATAAGAAAAGTCTGTGTTTCATGAGCACGGAACTCAGTAAGAGAGAAACCTCCCCACGACAAGAAAAAGAAAAGAAATTCATAAGCAATGAAGATGGGAAACAAACGAATAAAAATCATGTTTTCACTGGGCTTCGTAGATGATTATACTCCAAAATGACCATGAATAGTGCTTTCAAATGCTGGCATGCAGATGGTGTTGGGTTAGGCATGAACTAGTTTTCTGGCTAGTATTTTTATTATACAAAATAAATGATACAGAGACCTATGACTCCTCCCCCTTTAGAACACACATGAACGCTGAGATAACATTTTCCTAAAGGCACACACACAGCATCTCAAAGCTAAATGCCATCAAGGGCCATCTTGTCCAATTTGTCCACATGGGAAAAAAGAATCTTCTCTAGGCACAGCAGGCAAAGGCTTCTCCACTGTCTTTTTGAAGTTCTCCAGTGGAGGGGAACCTTCTCAAGCAGTTTATTCCACTTTAAAGGAGCTCTAATTATTAGAATTTTTTTTTCTCCCTCACATGGAGCCTAAGTTGATCTCTTGGCAACTTCCACCCATTAATCCTAGGTCTGATCCCCTGCAACTCCAAGGACAAGTCTAATCCTTCTTCCACGTGACAGAGCTTCAAATGGTTAAGGAAACCTATCTTAATTCCCCAAAGTCTTCTCTTCTCCAGGATAAATATTCTTAATCCCTTTAACGTGGGCCTCATGAGGCAGCAGCCTGAGAGCCTTTAGAATTCTATTTACCCTCTTGGGGATGGCTTACAGCTGGAGAGCCCAAAAGGAAGCGTCTAGTTTGGGCAAAGCAGACCAGGACTGTCACCTTCCTAGTCTCGGATGAGATCTCTCTTAAGTGGGTCTCAAGCTTTACAGTCACTTCTTTGGCTGCCACAAAATTACGGTGCAGAATTTTACTGAATTTATAGCACATTGCAATGGAAGGCTTTCAGAGGAACACTTGCCCCATATCCCCACTTTGTATTTATGAAGTAGGCATTTTTGAAGCCCAGGAAAACACCCAACGTTTATCTTTATGTAATTTCATCCGATTAGATTCAGGCCAATGTTGAATCTGTCTAGATCTCTGGACATGCAGAGCCTGCCATCCACCATGTCTGCTATCTCTCCTACCTCTCTGTCATCTGAAAATATGATCCACAGGTGATCTGAGCCTTCATCCAAGCCACTGATGAAAGTATCATACAGCATGGGACCAAGCACAGATCTCTGAGAAATCTTCTACAGACTTTCTTCCAAGGAGACATCAAATTGGTCTGATTTATCCTCCCCCCCATCTTTCTCTCTCTCTCTCCTCCTCTCCCCCCTTCTCTCTTTCTATACATATGCACATAAATTACATTTTTATTTTATTAATTATAATTTCATTTAATAGAATGTTATATATATATAGAACAACATGAATAAATCACATGTATATTTGTAAGTGTGTATATTACATGTAACTATTAATATCAATGTATAATAATATAGATGTAAAATAATATAACATATAATAATTATATATTTATATGTATTTAAATCCTCATACCTTTATCTTTTATCTTAAAATGAATCCTGAATATCAGTTCCAAGGTAGAAAATGTTCATTGTCTTGTCCATGGTCATATAGCTAGTAAGTGTCTTTGAACCCAGGTCATTTCAACTCCAAACCTGGCACTCTATTCACTGTATCTACCTAGCTGTCCCCATCACCAGCTCTGAAAACCATCTAACTTTGGTCGAACCCACATCTTTAGTCTTGTCCATAGAAGTATCATGAGAAAGTCAAATCTTTAACTCAAATCTAGGTAAATTATAAGTATGACATTCCCCAACATCAGTCCAGGAAGAGAAATAAAATTTTTAGTGTAATTATTCTTAGCTTAGTAATCAGTCTAGGAAAGGAAATAAAATTACTCTTCTATCACCCATTTTTGAAGGCATGCTAGCTTTTCATGATCACTTTTGCCTCTTCTAAATGTTCACAAACTATCCTTTTAATAGAATACACTCCAGAATATGATCAGGAATAAAACTGATGGTCTCTGGTGCATCCTCTATTCATATTTCTTTTTATTACACATGTCAATTCCTTATCATTTACATTAATGAAATGCATCAGGAAAGCAGGGACTGGCCATAGGTAAAAGGCATAGATAATCTAAATGCACTTAATATTATTAAATATTTAATACTGTTTATATTTCATTTTCTGTTGCATACTTCACAATTACGTTTGTAAATACTAGTCTAACCTCTCTTTAGCTTCTTATCAATGAGAAAGTAATTGAAAAGTGCAGGAGGGTAGGGGGTATAGGCTACTGTGGGTACCATAAAAGGAGTTGCTTTTTTTTAATTACTTTTTTAAATATTCACAATTATTTATAACACTGTTAATAATAAGGAAAGGATTTCTCCTTATCTGAATATTCAATATTCAAGTTCCTACAATTACAAGATTGTTTTTTGATACCAATCTCTGATTTCTTTGATGTGAGGGTCTCCTGCTTAAGGAAACTCCCTGTTACCACAGATTCCATAATTCTTGTCTAACTTTTAATCTTAAGAGATTATTTTTTATATAATTTATATATATAATTTATATAATATATAATATATATAATTATATAATTTATATAATATAATTTATATAATAATAAGAGATTATTAATCTTAAGAGAACTGCTAGGAGAAAGTGATGGATTTAAGAGACTTGTTCAGGGATCTGTAGTCCGTATAAGTAAAAAGAAGGTCTTGAACCTGGGTCTTCTCGATTCTGGGACTGGCTCATTACCAAGTAATGCAACCATGCCACCATATTTGGTTGGAAAAGGAAGCAAGCCACCATAATATGAAACTATTTATTAATGAATCCACCACATAAAAGATTCATACTCAGACATTATTCTTGATTTAATACCAGGGTATATATCATCTCACATCTTTTCTTTATCTTTTCAGTCAATTTCTAATTGTCCCAAAATTGTGGGGAATGAGAATGATTGTTTTCAGAGAATTATAAAAGGTAATGGGTCCAAGATGGAAAAATAGAAGGGAAAAAAATACACCAAGGTCCTGCCAAACAATTCCTCCACAAGAAAACTCATCCAAGTCCCGATCAAAAAATCTAAATTAAAAAAAATATCATGGCGAGTCATGTTTTCAGTGCAAGTTGGCATAGGGAGCCCTCTTTATGTCTGTAGACATTGGGAACTGAGTCTGATCAGGAACTCCGAAGAGAAGTGAAAGAAGACTGAGATTCTATATCAGGTCAAGAAAAGGTCCTAGACCAAAAAAGTCCCTGTAACCTTGTGTAGGCTGTAGAATAGTGCCCAGCTGTGGGCTCTGGTGCTCATTTCAGTTTCCTGTCACAGACTCAGGGTGCACTGAGCAGGGGACCTGACCTGGGGGGGTGGGGGTGGGGCTTCCATGTGAAATACAGTACAAGATCCTACACTCATTTTGAACAAACAGGACTTTTCAGCTGGCTGACAATGGCTGAATCTATCATGAGTTTATGGGAACTTCCAACCGGAGACAAGTCCACAGAAATGTTTTTCAGACATCAAAACAGGAAAAGAATTTGTAAAGCTCAGATCAGGAAAGCAGTCATCAAATATTACCCAATGTCAGACCACTCTGGGAACCCTGAAAGCTTGAAGATCTCTGTCCTGAGCTGTCACTGAGATCCTAGAATAACACAACATTCAGTATACAAAGAAAGGAAAAGAAATCAAGGGGACAAAAACTGAACTTAGATACTCCCTTCAGAAGTGTGTAGAGGATGGCCCCAACATCAAGTCTGAGGCCAGGAAGATGACAAACAAAAATAGAATACCATCATAAAAAAAGTGATGGGTACCCCTCAAGCTATAAACCCAGGAGAAAATAATTTCAAAACATTTATTGTAGTAGAAAATAAGAATTGAGAGTAAGTTCAACTAGAATTCCTGGAAGATATAAAACAAAGAGTTTAGGGAAAAAAGTTAAAAAATTATTTTAAAAAATAGTGGAGATGGAGGAGGATAGATTAAGTGAAGGATTAATTTGAAGCAAACAAACTCTAAGGAAGGTGAATTTTGGAGAGAGATTTTAAAAGAAATGGGGTGAGGGAATGTGGAGAAACCTTATTAGCAGACTGAGGGAAAGAGAAGAAAAGCAAATTACATCAGTGCTAATGTTTATTCTTCTCTCACTACCCTTTTCTTGAGAATAAGATATAAGGAAATATAAAATTATTCATTGTAACCATGATTGTGAATAGTATTAATTCACCTATATAATTTAATAGCATGGAATGGATTAGAAAACAGAATCTGAAAATGTTACCTATTTTTTTTTTTAAGCACAAGATTAAAATAAGAATCTGGAGCAAAATTTATTGCGTTCAGGAAAGTGTTGGAGCCAGCTTTTACCGTATCATGAGAGATGATGATTAAGTTTTCATTTTTACCTTGGAAGAAAGCTAAATGTAACAAATCAGGGTTTGATTTAGTGTTGGGTTGGTTATCTAGACTTAAGAAAGTGATAGAGCCAATATTAATAATTCAGATTATACATTAAAATGTCATGTGTATATTTGCTTTGTTGTTGTTTTGGCATATTGGGTTATAAACATTTACCAACATATCCAGGTTATGGTTCAAGAGGGAAGAAGTTGCATTTGTAAGTAATATGACTTAACTAAAACACAGAAAGTGCATTTTTGCTGTAAAGTACCCCGATGATGAAGTAATATAAAGATTAAACACATATACGCCAAATGTCATAGCATATAAATAAATCCTTAAAGTAAAAGTCAAGTGACTTAGAGGGAGAAATAAATTTAGATCTAACAGAACCCCACAGATTGCTGAAAGGGAATGGAAAGGAGTAAACATATTTTTCAATTGTGTGTGGTACCTTTGTTAAAATTGATCATTTATTAGGGCATAAAAACCTCATGTGTAAAAAGTAAGCATATTTTAAAGACAATGCAATAAAATTATATTCAATAAAGGGCCACTTAAAAGCAATTAAATTTTAATTAACTAGATAATAGAATTAGTGAGTCAAAAAAATAAAAAATGAAGTTAGCAGAAGTGGTATTATACTATATTCTATAACAATAGTGTAAAGGCAATAAGCTTTGAAAGACTGGAATCTAGGTCATCACAATGACTAACAAGAATTTATGATAAAATAAAAAGACTACATATCTCCTCCTAAGAGATGACAGAGTACAGCATGAGACTTTTAAGATATATTAAACCTAATTGAAACTTAATTTCATAATTTCCTTCATTTTCCAAAATAAAAGCAGTGTTCATTATTTCCTTGGAATTGTGAGACTTGCTTCAAGTAGATTCACTTCAAGTGGTATTTGCCAACTATTAATTATTACTCTAGGGAGGACCTCTTCTATTATATATGGTAATAGCACTGATTTTCAACAAATATATATACAAATAAGGGTTGTCTCCTTTAATACATTAATTGTAGGGGCTAAACCTTTATTCTAATGATGCTTCTGGGGCCTATCCATTTTTCTGGAATTGCTCATTTGTATTTCCTTCAGAACCTATATCCCTTATATTTTAATTTTAAAAATTTAAACAGTAAATATGAATGAAAAATAATCAAATAAACTTATAAAATAAGGGGTAAAATCTTAAAAGAAACCTTTTGTTCTTTAACAAAGACTGACCAAACAAATAAATCTATAAAGAAAGAAAAATAAAAAGCTTCATTTTCCTTCCCTGATAGCTCTTAAGTTCCATCAATTTTGGCCTTGTTTTCCTTTTCTTCTTTCTTAATCAGTCAACCAGCATTAAGTACCTACTTTGTGTTAAGTGCTGAAGGGACAAAGAAAGGCACCTACATAGTTCCTGCCCTTCAAGGAGCACATGAAGAGGGGAAACAAAATGTACACAACTATGGCTATATGAGACATATACAACAGGGTGAAATTTAATTTCAGAGAAAGGAACAGGAGTTGGGGGTATTGTGAAAGGTCTTACAGGAGGTGGGATGTGAGCTGAATCTTGAAGGAAGCAAGAAAATAGAGGTGGGAAGGGCAGGTATTAAAGGCAGGCAAAACAGTGAAAAGGCAGGGAGTCAGAAGATGAAATATCAGCAAGATGGTGGTGTCAGAGGGCACATGGAGTAAAGTATAAGACTGTAAAGATTAAAAGGGGGCAGGTTGGGAAAGGCTTTAAAAGCCAAAGAGAAGATTTTGTGCTTCTTTGAGGGTGGAGGGCAGGGAACCACTAAAGTTTACTGAGAAGACGGTTCTTTTTAATATCAACAATAATACTAGCTGAAATTTAAGCTTTGCAAAGCACTTGATGTTTCTTATCTCATTTGGTTCTTGATTATTATCATCTCCATTTTACCTAGAAAACTGAGAATGAGGTTAAATGATCTGTCTAGGGTCACACTGGTAGTAAGTGTCTTAGGATTTAATCTCAGGTCTTTCTAATTTCAAGTCTAATGCTCTATTGAGTCACCATTCAGAGTGATGATTACATGATTTAGAAATGGAAGGAATCTTGGAGATCATGAGGCAAATATGGGAGGAAGGAAGGAAGGGAGGGAGGGAGAGAAGGAGGAAGGAAGGAAAGAAAGGAGGAAGGAAGGGGGGAAGAAAGGAAGGAAGGAGAGAAGGAAGGAAAGGAGGAAGGAAAAAGGAAAGGAAAAAAGGTAGGAAGGAAGGAAGGAACGAAGGAAAAAGGGAAGGAAGGAAAGGAGGAAGGAAAAGGAAAGGAAGGAAGGAAGAAAGAAAGGAAGGAAAAAGGGAAGGAAGGTGGGAAGGAAGGGAGGTAGGGAGGGAGGGAGGGAGAGAAGGAGGAAGGAAAGTAAGGAGGAAGGAAGGGAGGAAGGAGGAAAGAAAGGAAGGAGGAAAGAAAGAAAGGAGGAAAGAAAAGAAGGAAGGAAGGAAAGGAAAGGAGGAAGGAAAAAGGGAAGGAAGGAAAAACTGCTATAAAAAACATTTTGTATACCTTTTCTGAGTACTATGTACATGTGAGTTACTATAATTACAACCTAGCAGGGGAGGTTAAAGAGGCATATAAATAAATTATATTAAGTGGGTCTTCATTTTCCATAACTAGAGTAATCTCTCAGATTCGCAAGAATATTGCTCTTTGTTCTTGTAATAAATAGGTAACAAAAAGTGTGTGTGCATAAATAGGAAGACAGAATGCCCACTATACCACTGCCCCACTCCTGTTCTTTTTTCTTCTCTCTGATGCCTAAATTCTATGAATCTAAGCAAAATTTACCAGAGGAAAAAGTCGTTTTTTAGACCTTTTGATTTATTCATATATAAGGCAGTTGCAAGACCTCTAGTTATGTCTGAATTCATGACAGCTATATTCTTGAAGTCACTCATAAAAGGGATTCAGATGTACCAAAGATGCTTGATTATTTTTATTAATTATTAACGACTTTATATACTTGCTGCTTTTTAAAATCCCATGTCTAAATCCATCATAAAAGAAGCATTATTTCCTCATTTGGGTGTTAAGTCTTCTTTATATATTAAGTCCTAAGTATCAACGGGTTTCTACGATCACGTGATACTTACCAGTCTCCTCACAGTATAATAAATGCCTGTTGAATGAAGGTAGGTCTAAAGATAGCCATGTGTGTGACTGAATAATAAAGTATATACATGTCCATTCCTCTTGTGCCTGGACATTTTCAGTATATTTGACTTATGCATCTTTTTTTCCCTTTTAAATCAGAGTGGGAAAACGTATTCACAGCAGATCACTCCTGCTTTCATCAGACAGGTCAGAGATCGTTCCAGATTTAAGTAAGGATCTCAGGGTTAAGTTGTTGTTTTTCCCCCGGATCACCTCTAGAATGCTTTCAATTCACAAACGACCCAGGTTACACCTACAAAAGGTACTTCAAACCAACTGTGAACAGTCAAACTGGAGGAAACCCTACAAAAGGCCAACTTCAAATCTGAATCTTTTTGGTGCCTAGATCTAATGGTTCTTCCTTCACAAACACACCAGGGCCATTCAAAACCGTTGGAATGGAACTTCATAACATTATCATCAGGGCTATGAAAATAAACCAATATTTAATTCTGATCAAATCCCAGAACTACACATAACTTCAAAATATACGGTTAAACATTCAGTAAATCATCTGGATGTTTTGTCTCCTGAACTCTAAACCACCTGCTTCCTGCTTTCTTTAGATGAAAAAAAAAATTTATTCTCGATGAAATTTGATAGCGATTGTTTCTGAATTAATATCAGACGATTTGAACCTCGCCATCATTCGACTCCAAGCTTGGAACACAAAGTTTCTCTTCCTTTCAAAGATTTCATCTGCCAGAATTCAATTCCACACAGTGCCGTAGTAAAATTATATTTAACCGTATAGTACAAAGAAGGCAATTCCAGGATTCTGCCGGTTGCTTTAATTCCATTTGAATGTGTTTTTGGCTGGCAACGCAGTCTCTCATTCACTGAAACCTCCTTTGGTAATTAGTAACTCCTGTTGCCTAGAGTAACACCTGCTCCTGCAGGCAAAGCTCATCGGCTAGAGTTCTTCCCACTTATCACATCACTCAGCAGGCCCTTCTAGCTCTAGCAGATGTCCCTGGCTGGCTAGGTAGGAGCTATTTCTTTTAAAGGGCCTTTTCCGCCTTTTCTCATTCCAGCCACTGCCCCCCGGGCTCCACCATCCCCTACCATTTCTGAGGCAAATGAATAATCTCACTGTTGTGGTTAGAGCATCATCCATCCGCCCTCCCCCCCAGTTTAGGGATCCCACATAATAAAAATTCAGTTCTTTGGAACAAGAGAGAAAAAAGTCAGTCTGTAAGACATGAATAAATACAGTAGGCTTCTAGTAACTGATCAGCTCATTTATGCAAACAATTGCTTTTCTTTTCAGAGGGGAGCTATGATTTCACTGGCATGGATCATTTCCAGAGAGAAAATTAAAATTCCCTTGATGAGTGGGGCCTGGAGTCAGGAAGACTGCCTTAGATATTTACTAGCTGTGTGACCTGGTGTGAGTTGCCTCAGTTTCCTCATTTGTAAAATGGAAATAATAATAGCACCTACCTTCCAGGGTTGTTGTGAGGATCAAATGAGGTAATTAATAACTGTAAAGCAGTTAGCCCAATACCTGGAACATAGTGAGTACTATATAAATGTTGGTTATAATAATAATAATAATTATTATTATTCTAAATTACTTTTAAATAATTTAATTTTTGGAATATAGTGGAACCATTCATTTGAACTCCACTAATTTAGAATAATAATAAAAATCTTATTATAATTATTCCAAGGATGGGTACAAAGATAAATAGGATAATGTTGGAGTCTTTGGGGAAGTTGTAGCATTTTATTACATTATTTTTACAATATTTTAATAATTAAACTATTTTTTAAAGGAAAAAGTTTCGTAAAATTAATTGTAAATTATGTTATAATCCTATACAATAAAGGCAAAGTCCCTTTGCCCACAAAAAAGCCCAACCAACAAGAATCTTTCTTTTTTTTTTTAATACCCATTATTTTTGCATTCCAAACACAAGAACCCAAATTTATATAATGCTGTTCATTTATCAGGAATTATTTTTATTGTAATCTAATCTAAAAAATGATTCTAAAATAAAGAACTGGAGGAATTCCATGGGAACTGGAAGGATTTCCAGGAATTGAGGCAGAGTGACAGGAGCAGAATCAGGAGAACATTGTACTCAGAGAGTGATACATTGTAGCACAATCGAATGTAACTGACTTCTCTACCGGTAGCAATGCAATGATCTAGGACAATTCTGAGTGACTTATGAGAAAGAACGCTATCCACATTCAGAGAAAGAACTGTGGGAGTAGAAACACAGAAGAAAAACAACTGCTTGATCCCATGGGTCGAGGGGGATATGATTGGGGATAGGACCCTAAATAATCTCCCTAGTGCAATTATCAATAATATGGAAATAGGTCTTGATCAATGACACATGTAAAACCCAGTGGAATTGCCGGTCGGCTGGGGGGGGGGGGGGGGGAAGAACATGAATTTGGTAACCATGGAACAATATTCTAAGTTAACTAATTAAATAACATTTTCTCAAGCTAAAAATAATAATAAAAAATAAAAAATGATTCTAAGAAAATATTTTCTTGTTATGTCAGAGGAGACCTTTAAATATGTTGTTAACCTCGCAAAGTCAAGACAAATGCAAGTATTAAAGATCTTCCTATGTCTCCATTTTCCCATTTTTTCAGGGAACTAGGGGATGAAGAGAGGAAAAAATTTATCAGAATAATTTTGGAAGTTAATTATCAAATGGTTTCTAGAGGAGATGAGTTTGAGGGCTTGAATGAAAGATATAGTACCAAGACTTTTGTAGAAAGAGACATTTTGGAGAAATAATGAAAGTTTAAAAAAAAGAATTTCAGATACTTTCTAGTAAACTTTCTTTATCATTTAAAAATAGTTTGGAGAGAGTACTGGAACTGGAGTGAGGAAACAGCATAGGTATAAACAAGACAGACGGGGCAGTCAGTGGATGGAGTGCCAAATCCAGAGACTAGAGGTCCTGAGATCAAATCTGCCCTTGGATACTTCCTAATTAAGCAGACAAGTCACTTAACCCCAGCTGCCTAGCCCCCACTATTCTTCTGTCTTGGAATCAGGCTCAGTATTGATTTTAAGACAGAAAGGTTTTTAAAAACAACAACAAGAAGAATAAGATATATACAGAATAAATTGGAAATTATCTTGGGAGAAGACATTACTATGAAGGGGATTAGGAAAGGCTTCTTGCTGAAGGTGACATCTAAGCTGTGACTTGAAAGAAACCAGGGAAGCAAGAGGTAAGACAAAGAGGGAGAGAATCCTAGGCATGGGGAGCAGCCAGGAAAAATGGCACAGACATGGGAGGATCACTGGATCACAGGTTGTTGGGAAGGGAATAAGATAGGAGACCAGAAAGGAAGGAAGGGCTTTAGGCGCAAAAGAGAGAGTTTTATAGTGGATTGAGGGGTCATAGGGAGGCTCTGGAGTTTACTGAAGAAGAGGGGAACAAAGTTAATGATGTGCTTTAATATGTACTAAATAAAGAAAAAGGGAAGTGATAGTCTCACTGTGCCCTGGCTAGAAGACTTCTGTAAGTATTGGGTTCAGTTTGGGTTGACACATTTCAAGATAAAGCTGGGGGGCACAAAGCAGGCAATAAAATAAAATAATAAATAATAATAATAAAACAATCTGTTGAATTTGTAACAAAATACAATAAAATAATCTGTTGAAGGAATAAGGGAGAAGGGGGATTTAGTTTTAAGAAAGGGAGACTTGGGAAAACATGACTGCCTTCTTAAATATTTAAGTGTTTAAAATGGAAGCTGTCAGACTTATTGAGGGGAAGCTAGACATGGTTCAAATTTGTCATTGGATATGGATTAGCTGAGTGTCCTTGGGCAGGTCAGTTAAACCCTGTTTGCCTCAGTTTCCCCGTCTATAAAATGCACTGGAGAAGGGAAAGCCAAATCAACTCCAGAATGTTTGCCAAGAAAAGCTGAAATGAGACCACAAAGAGTTGGAAACAGCTGGAAAATGTCTGAATAACAAAAAAAAGTTAAGACTTTTTCTGCTTGGCCCCAGAGAGCAAATCTAGGATTCAAAGTTATGGAGGCAGGTTCTGTTAATTAGTTCAAGAGAGAAAAAAAAATCCCTCATCGTGACCACTCTCCAAAAGTGGAATGGGTCACCTTGGGAGATTCCTTAATTGTTGAAAATCTTTGAGCAAAGGCCAAAGGCGAGCACCCTTCAGGGGCTGTTGTTCTCTTTAGACACAGTTTGGAATTACTCTGAGATATTCTTACACCTTCTGACCACAGCTGATTTTCTGAGCCCTGTGCATTCTTAAGTCCATTAAGGACTTCCAAAAATTGCTTTTTCATTAACCATTTCTCCCTCTTTATATTCCACTTGGGATCTTTGCTTTTTTTTCTCCCCACTCTACTTATGCTATCAGCTTTAACGTTTGAGTTCTGAGAGTTCAAAAGATGCTTTCCAGGTCTGTCAGTTCAAAAAGGAAGGAGCTCTTTGCTGTACTGATCACTCCTAATTGTCACTGGGTAGGGGAAGGCTATGATGTTTATTTGTCTTTTTTGACCTATCTTAAGGAAGAAGCCTTCAAGCAAGGCTGATCTAGGATGTTCATTCTCTGTAATTTTTAATAAGAAGAAATTAGCAGCTTCCTGATATCTCTTCCATCATTCAAAGTTACAAACAAAGGTACCTGAAGAGATTTCTTAATATGACATATTAAATCAGGTTGATTATAAGGCTAAAGTTTCTCTCTGGAAATAAGAAGTGTCAAAGCAACATTAAATAAGAAATAAAAAGAAAAGAGAATTGACTTTTTAACAACAACAACAACATAATAATAATAACAATATGTGCTATATGCTCTATAATTATTATCTTATTAGGTTCTCATAACAACCCTGGAAGGTAAATGCTAAAAAAAAAACACCTCATTTTATTTTAACCTCATTTTAAAGATGAAGAAAAAGAGGCAGAGGGGAAATAACTTGCTTGGGATCACACAGCTAGCATCTGCCTGAGACTGGATTTGAACCCAATTTTTCCTGACCCACAGGCCCAATGCTCTAGCCACTGAGCCACCTTGCTGCTTTGTATATTAAACTATTTGTTGCTTCTTATAGTCTTAGATAAAATAGTAGGGTTTAAAATTTGTCAGCAAAGTACAATAGCATTAACTTTTTAAAAATATGTATTTCCACACACACAAAAATATAATTCCAATTAAGATCCATAATATCTCAAAGAAATTTTACTTTGGTTAGAAATTACCTCCAGACCTGGCATCAATTCTATAGATAATAATATAGATAATTCTATAGGTAATTGGGGGTAAGTGACTTGCCCAGTCAATTTATAAGTCATTTAAAGACAAATTGGAAAAATCCAATTTCAAATCCTATGTCTAGTAATCAAAAAAAGGGGAAAGAGAAGATATACCTTATTATGATTGCTGCTTTAGCTGGAGACAAATATAATTAAGGCAAGTTCATTAAAATGTATATATATCTATAGATATATATATAGATATTTTAGCAAAAATAATTTCCCCAAAGTAAACATCTTAGAAACTGTTGCTAAAAAAAGAAAAGCAATGGGAATAATGACACACTGTAGCAATAGATAAGACCCACTCTTGTGCTCCTTGACATCCTACACAGGCATCTTGAAGATGGCACTCAGAGATATTATCTTGAATTGGAGTTTCTCTTTCTTAAAAGAGAAAAAATATTTCTCATAAATATGGCTCCTGAAAACTTGCAACACACCTTACAGATATTGTTGCATCAGAACCTCACAATGATTTAGTGACATAGTTTATAAAAAGTGTTATTATCTCCATTTTACAAATTCTCAAATCTTGACCCAATCTATACCAAGTTCCTATTTCACCTGGAACAAAATCACTTAATATCCCTACGTCTCAGTTTCCTCGAAGAGGTGGCTGAACTAGATAGCTTCTGAGGTCTTTCCTAGCTTTATATGGCATTTGAACCCCAGCCATACTTAACTCCAAATCCAATATTCTTTCCGTTACCCTGCTTTCCTGTTTACTGACTACCTCCTGAGAAAGGATCCCAGCCATGTTTCACTTGACTCTGGGCTCTTCTTCCATTTTTGTTTTTCTTCCAATTCTGGAACCACCAAAGAACATGATCAAATCAACTTTACCGCTGTTACTAGAAGGAGAATTTCAATCTATTTTCCCCTGATCCCTAATCATCATCCTCAAAACTTTTAGTGTCTTCTTTCTAACACCATTCCCTAATTATAATGCTAGATCCTTGAGGATTTTCTTGTATTTGTATTTTTAGCAGTTAACATAGACCTTGATGCTCACTAAGAGTTTAATATATTTCATTCATCCATTCATTCATTCATTCATTCATTCACTCACTCATTCACTCTCATCATTCCCACCTTCCTAGTACTTTCCTATAAACTTTCTTGATTTTACTTCTGACATAATTAAAAAGAATTTGTTTTCTGGCTGCCCTCTTTGAGCAATTCAAAATGTAAAAATGCAACTAAGACAATTTAGTGAAGATTTGTCAGAATCCACAAAATATGCCCTCTCATTCAGGTTTGCTGAATAATGATTATAAAGGGATTTTCCCCTGTAAGATCAAAGAGGAATACAAGTGGGGTGGAGAGGTTTATTCCAGGGTAATGAATACACAGCTAAGAGTCAAGAGATCTACTCCACAGAACTAGTCACTAGATTTTCAGCAAAAACAAAAACAAAAACACAAAACCTTACATGTTTTTCAATTTTTTTCACCTAGAAACGAGAGAGGTAACTGCCTCTCCATCTCCTGCCATCCACCCTTCAACTTCACAGAATCTGTGAAGATCAAATGTACATCAGGAATACATAGAGAAATGGGGTGTGAAGATGGAATCTTTCTAAGATAGTCATTTTTAGAAATACCGTTCCAAATTTTAAGAGGTATTATTACTGACA
Organism: Monodelphis domestica; assembly: GCF_027887165.1. Taxonomy (NCBI): domain Eukaryota; kingdom Metazoa; phylum Chordata; class Mammalia; order Didelphimorphia; family Didelphidae; genus Monodelphis; species Monodelphis domestica. Next base: position 227,911,981 of record NC_077234.1, on the reverse strand, counting down.
GGAAGAACTAGAAAGTACAGTGGAAAGAATATTTGCCTTGGAGCCAAAGGATGAGATTCAAATCTTCAGTCCTCAGTTTTCTCAAATGCAAAATGAAGGAGTTGGATTAGACAGAAAAGCACTGATATCTCTTATGGTTTTGTTTCTGTGATCCATTGAAAGAGCTGGTACCTTATTTCTCATTCCTGATATCAAATCTGGTTGAGACTGGAAGAAAAATCTACTGAAAGACTGTCAGTTTGGGACCAAAGCATTTTGAGAAATGCATTCTTTAATATTAGGACTGAAAGTCATTGGAAAAGATTCTCAGAATTATGTCTGAGTTGAAGAGAGTTTGAGAGATTCTTCTAAGAAATTAACCAAAACTAGATATGTCTATTACCTTAAAATTTTTTAAATGTTAAAAATTCAACCTTTACTACAAGGACGCATTCTTTATAAAGATCTTTGTTTAGTCTATATATAAAGAAATTCTGTGAAGTACAATACTTCCAAACTCCTGTAATCTGTTGGAAAAATTCCTTTGAGCATGAAGATTAGAGACTGGATTACTTACTTCTATTAGATTATTTTTCTTTCTTTTTATTTTTTAAGGCCTTGTCCACTCAATACACCAAAACAACTACAATAGTAAAAATGTTCATCAATGTAAATTGGCTCAATTTAATTATACTAATCTAGATTATCTGAAAGACTGTGAAATCTTTTTATTGATTTTTAGAGTGTATTTGGAGGAGAAAAATCATCCAAATATAACTACCACCCATATAAGTACCTATAGGTACCTATAAGGACTTATAAGTGCCAGAGATTTTTAAACAACCAACAAAGAGGAACCGAAAGCATGGATTTTAAGAAATCCTAAAATATATAACAACAAATAGGAATTGAGGGTATGGATTTTAGGACACAAGGCAGCTAAGAGGCATAGTAAATAAAGTTTTGGGCCCAGGGTCAGGAAGATCTGACAGATACTTAGTAGTTGTGTGACTCTGGACAAGTCACTTAACCCTACCTCAGTTTCCTCATCTGTAAAATGAGTTGGAGAAGGAAATGGAAAGCCATTCTTTGCCAAGTCAACTCCAAATGAGATCATGAAGAGTCAGACGTGAGTAAAATGACTGAACAACAAAATTTTAGGTCAGAAGGTGAGGGTCTTGTTAGAAAAATAATACTGCCTCTCCCCACCCTGAACTGTCTATTCTAAGAGGTTGAAAACATGACTTTGTGCTAATTACCTCTTAATTGATTACTACTATTTGGGGACCATAAACCAAGTTCAGTTGGCACACTGATGGAGAATATAGTCCTATGACAATAAAAATTTAGAAGTTTGGAAGCAGAACAAAGACAATAAATCTCTCTCTAGAGAAGTGATGAGTTGTTTTGTTTCATTTTTTAATTCCCATCGTCCTTACTATTTGTTGTATACCGATCTATAACATTTTACTGACCACACAAAGGGCAGAAATGACATACAAAAATGCTAAGAATCCAATTTTGATAAAACTGAAATGTTAAGAAAAACCTACAGCATATGAAACATATAATTTAAGTAAGAAGAGGAAAGCAATTTTCCGTTGTTAAAAAAAGGTTCCCAGAAATCAAATGGGATTGAAGTGGGTAAGCATATCTTAAAAGGTAAATAAAATTGTTTACTGATTTAAAAAAAGCTTAAAGTCTCTCCATAGATAGCACTATAAATCCCACGCTGGCTGGAGAAACGATATACAACTCGGCAATTTCCATTCTAACTGTAAAATAATACTTTGATATTTTAGGTGAATGCTGCGGGCAAAAAAGGATAAATCCTCTGAAAATAAAATGCATGCACAAAAGAGAAAATGGTAAAAGGCATTGATGGACTTCTGCGACCATGACTTATAGGATAATTTTAAAGAATAAATTAGAATTTGTGTTTTGTTAGGTATAAAAAAATTTTTTTTGTTTGGAGGGGAAACATTACCCTAGCCATTTTTTTGCCTTATAATCATTTTAATTAATTTAATTAATTTGCTATTAATCATTTTAGCCTCTTTACTATTAAAATATCTAGGTCTTTTTAATTTACTACAAGAATAAGACTGGAAATCTGTCCTGGTACTTCCTCACTTAAACCATGAATGGACTAAAGCTAAAGATGGATTTGAAGCCAGAAGAATATGTTTCAAATTCTGACTCTTCCAATGAATACAAATGTGATGTATGGCACTAGCCCTCCCCCCTCCCAGCCTCTGGTTTATCATCTGTAAAATAAACAGATTGCACTTGACCACTTATGTGTCTCTACTCTAAATCTATGATTCTATAATCCAATAGAAGGTGGATTTGGAGTTGAGAAGATTTGAGTTCAAATCCAAATACAGATACATTCTAGCTTTGGGATTCTGGGCATTAAACTATGAACTATAACCTCAATTTCTTTATATATTAAATGAGAATAGTATTTATCCTCCCAGTGTGGTTGTGAAGATCAAATAAGGTGATATTTGTAAAGCACTTTTGCATATCTTAAAGCACTATATACATGCTCTCTATTATTATAATGATTAATTATTGTTTTCATCAACAAGCATTATTGAGGGTCTGCCATGTTGGATGGTGGGGCAAACGCCAAATGGTAAAGATCTCTCGAACCATATGATTTCCATTCTTTTGGGAGACAGCACGTGCACACAAAAATACAGACCCCAAATAAGCAAAATAAATGAGAGGTAGATACAAAACAGGGAAGGCACCGGCAATTTTGGGGATGGGGAAAGACAATGCAAAAGGTTGTGATTGAGCTGTGTCTTGAAGACAATGAGGAAATCTACAAGGCAAGCACATCCCAGGGAAAAGCATGGCAGTGCAAGATGGCGGACCACATGGGAAGAACAGCGTGACTGGACTGGAGTGCAAGAAAAAGGGCAACCATTAATGAAGATAACAAGGTAGATGGGAGTCATGTTGTGTAGGTCTTTAAAACTACTGCCCAGATCGGTGCTTCAGTAGAGAGAAGAGCACTCTGGCAAGCTGGGGGGACAGCGGACTGCCACAGAAGAGAGGTGACCTAAGGACACAAATTTGGAGGTTACTGCACTATGCGAGCAAGAGATGATGCGGACTAGGTGGAGACACAAGGGGTAGAGGATCCGAGAGAGGCTCTCAAAGAATAAATACTCTTCTGCTTTGAACCCAAAATTTAGTATTGATTCTGAGACAGAAGGTAAGGGCTTATTTAAAAAAAAAAGAATAAATGGAAAGATATAGCTACCAAATAGATATGTGGGGTGAAGGAGAGTGAGAAGTCAAGGAAAATGCTGAAACGATGAACCTAAGAAAC